>NC_026005.2:22634836-22776946 GCF_000442705.2 Elaeis guineensis
GCCGCTTCACTCCCCACAATAGACTCCACATGGCAGATGGCAGTGATGGCCACGATTTCACCCCACTACGTTTCATAACAAATTCCTCCTGGCCCGCCGAACGGCTCGCTGCAGACGGTTACGAACGTCACTAATCATCTATTGCACCCTCCGCCTATAAAAAGGGATCCCAGATACGTTATTCTCTAAGCTCAAATTTCTATCCCAAAAACTCTACTAAAATTTTCGTTCAAGCACTCCATTCTTGTTGAGGTAGAGAATTGACTTGAGCGTCGGAGGATCTTGCCGGAGCAACCCCAACTCCAGTTTAGACTCTCTTTTGCAGGTCCCGGCGGCGACCGCGACTCCCTCGACTCCAGCTTCTCTGATACAGGCAGATTTTTGTACCAACAAGAATTTTGGTTGGCCAAACCTATAGATAATTAACTTCCAAACAAAGTCCTACCCTTAGCTTCTGTAATTTTTGCCAAAGGTTCAGCTTCGACCCATTTGGTGAAGTAGTCAATTGCCACCTGGAGGAACTTTCGCTGCCGGATGCCACGAGAAAATTTGAGGATATCCATCCTCCATTGTCAAACGACCATGGGGCACTCAAGGGTGTAAGTTCGGAGGTGGGTTGCCTTTGGATATTTGCATATCTCTGACACCGATCACACCTTCTGACATATTCGATGGAATCATGGTACATGGTAGGCTAGTAATAGCCTGTCGGAGCAGCTTGAGGGATAAAGATCTAGCCCCAGGTGATTTTCACAGAGTCCCTCATGTACTTCCACAAGGCAAAGTCGGCCTCAGAAGGCAGAAGATATTTCAAAAGGGACAAAGAGTATGACCTCTTGTACAACTTTGCCTTCATAAAGAATATATCGGGAGGCCTGGTTCCTAAGCTTTCGAGCTTCTTTTACATCAGGAGGAAGACCTTGTCCTTGAGGTATGCAAACCAGTGGGTCAATCCAGCTGGGTTCATGGTTGATCTCCATCATAAGCTGCGGTTCTCCCATACTTAGGCACTTCAGAACCTCGAAGAAGACTTCCTTGGGCAGTTCAGTCGGAGCCAGTGTAGCCAACTTGGAGAGAAGGTCGGTCCTGATATTTTTTTGCTCTTGGAATCTGCTTGATGTCAAGCTACCGAAGGAAGGAATGATCTCTTTCACCTTTTCAAGGTACTCTGACCATACTGTCCTCCTGAGCTTCATAGTTTCCACACTGACTATCCCACCACCAATTGGGATCACTGTAGACTTGGAGCCAATCTACTTTTAATTCTTTGGCGATCCTCAATCCTGCAATCAGAGCTTCATATTCTGCTCCATTATTTGTCGTAGGTAATTCGAAGCGCAGTGCGTACTCCACAATAATTTTCTTCTGGATTAACCAAGATCAGGCCCACGCCTGTGCCTGACATGTTTGGAGGAACCATCCACGTAGAGAGTCCCAAAAAACCATCAAGGAGATCCGTTCTTTTCAGGGGAATTCAACTGGAGCCCTGAGTTGGCTTCACCTTGTTCAAGTTCGATCTCTTCCGAAATAGTGCACTCCACTATGAAGTCTGCTTAATCTAGCTATAATCGCCGATCGAGGTTGATAGTTGATGTCAAATTCTTGAGCTCGACTGCCCATTTCGTTATCCTTCTGGAAGCATCTGCTCGATGCAGAACCGCCTTGATCGGCTGGTCGGTGAGCAGTGTTATGGTGTGCCCTTGAAAATAAGGTCGGAGCCTTCGAGCTACAATCAACAAGGCATAGGTTAGTTTCTCTAACTTAGTATACCTAGTTTCGGCATCTCTCAATACTCGGCTAATGTAGTAGATCGACTGTTGAACTTTGCTTCTTCCTTAACCAGGACTACTGCGAAGCCACAGGGGAGACCGCCAGGTATAGGAACAACTCCTCTCTGGGTTCGGGCTTGCCAACAGTGGGGTGAGCTGAGGTAGCTCTTAATTTTTCGAATGCTTGCTGACATTCAGTGGTCCAATAGAAGTTCTTCGGCTGCTTGAGGGTCTGAAAGAAAGGCAGGCATCGCTCGGCCGACCTTAAGATGAAGCGATTCAGAGCTACTATTCTCCAGTAAGGCACTGAACTTCCTTTATTGACTTCAAAGCGATCATTTCCTGGATGACGCGAATCTTTTTCAAATTTACCTCGATCCCGCACCTCGACACTATGAAGCCCAAGAATTTTTTTGAGGTCACTCCAAAAGTGCACTTGGTCGGATTCAGCTTCATCTTATATTTTTGAAGGGCGTTGAAGGTCTCCTCAAGGTCAGCGACATGGTTCTTTATGAATTTGCTTTTTACAAGCATATCATCCACGTAGACCTCCATGTTGCGGTCGATCTGCTCTTTGAAGATCTTATTCACTAGCCGTTGGTAGGTCGCCCCTGCATTTTTGAGGCCAAAAGGCATAACCCTATAACAATAAAGACCACGGTTAGTAATAAAAGTAGTTTTTTCTTCGTCTCTGGTGCCATCCTGATTTGATTGTAGTCGAAAAATGCATCCATAAAAGTGAGAAGCTCGTGGCCTGAGGTTGCATCACTAACTGATCAATTCTGGGTTGAGGGTAACTGTCCTTCGGGTAGGCTTTGTTTAGTTTTTTGAAGTATATACACATCCTCCACCTGTCGTTCATCTTTTTGATGAGAACCACATTGGAGACCCAGTTTGGGTAGTTGACTTCTCAGATGAACTTGGCCTTCAAGAGTTTATCAACTTCCTCAGCTATTACCACTTGCCTTTTCGATGCATAACTTCGGATTTTTTCCTTCGTCGGCCGATGTTTGGGATCAACAGCCAAACGGTGCTCCATGACTTCCGCATCAATCCCTGGCATGTCTGTCAGACCCAAGTAAAAATCCGCATTCTTTTGCAGAAAATTAATGAGCTATGTCCGTACCTCTTCTCCTAGGTTAGAGCCGATATTCACCACATGCTCCTCATTCCCATCGTTCAAAGGAATTGAGACAAGATCTTCAATCGGCTCATCCCGTTCTTCAGTAAGGTCATCGTAAATGTCCAATCCATCAACCGGATAGGGTTGGACTGTCCCTTTCTCTGAAGGGCTATGTTTTAGCAATGTCTTTCTAGGGCTTGATCTCTTCTGACCTCTCTGATTCCTTGGCTAGTAGGAAATTTCAGCTTCAAGTGTAGGTCGATTCCACAGCTCGGAGGGTGTTGAGGCCGGATCGGCCGAGTATTGCATTGTAGGCAGATGGTGTCCTTACTACCAGAAAATCCACCTGCACTCTTGATTGCTTCGGGTACCGGCCCGCAACCATGGTTAAAGTTATTACCCCTTCTATTGGCACAGCATCGCCAGTGAACCCTACCAACGGAGAGTTTATCGGCCCCAATTGACCATCTAGAATGAACATTTTCGAGAATGCATCGTAAAACAGAATGTCAGCCGAACTTCCACTATCAACAAGAATACGGCGTACATTATAGTCAGCGATATTTAAAGAAACTACAACCGCATCATTATGTGAGAATTGAATCTCCCGGGCATCTTCTTCAGTAAAGGTTATAGACTCTTCCATCCTCTGTCGCTTGGGCGGTGTTGGTGCAAAAATCCGCCTGCGCCGGAGAAGCTGGAGTTGAGGAAGCCGCGGTCGCCCGCGGGACCGCAAGGGAAGTCTAAACCGGAGGTGGGGTTGCTCCGGCAAGACCCTCCGACGCTCAAGTCAGTTCTCTGCCTCAACAAGAATGGAGTGCTCGAACGGAGAATTTAGCAGAGTTTTGAGATAAGAGAAATGAGCTTAAAAAAAACGTATCTGATCCCCCCTTTTTATAGGCGGGGAGGCAGCGGACTGATGGCGAGTGTGTAACCGTATGGTAGTGGGCCGCCCACGGTCAGGGAAATTAATTGTGGAGAGTGGTGGGGTAGACTCGTGGCTGTTGTCATAGTCTGCCACGTATGGCCTGTTGCGGATAGTGGGGCGGCGTCCGTTGCGCTAGCTGTCAGTGAGTAGTGGATCGTGCAGCACCTGCCGCAGGGAGGGACAGAATCGTGGCCGTTTGCTACAGCCTGTCAGGGAGTAATGGGTCCGTTGCAGGAGCCGCGTAGAATCCGCTGTGCGGATCTGTCGATTGCGGTTCGGCCGCGGTTGGAGTCCGGCCTCCGTAGGAGCCCGGGTGGAACCACTCTGATGTCGAAGGTGGAGCCGGCTCCCGTAGGAGTTCGGGCGGAGCCGTTCTGATGTCGGAGGTGGAGCCCGGCTCCCGTAGGAGTCCGGGCGGAGCCGTTCTGGTGTCGGAGGTGGAAGCCCGGCTCCCGTAGGAGTCCGGGCGGAGCCGTTCTGATGTCGGAGGTGGAGCCCGGCTCCCGTAGGAGTCCGGGCGGAGCCGTTCTGATGCGGAGGTGGAGCCCGGCTCCCGTAGGAGTCCGGGAGGTGCTGCTGCAAACAAAGTCAAGGGTGAAGTCCGGCTCTGATAGGAGTCCGGATTGAGCTTACCAGCGATTGATATTGAGAGCGGAACCCGGCTCCCGTAGGAGTCCGGGCGGAGCTGTTTTGATGTTGGCGGCGGAGCCCGGCTCCCGTAGGAGTCCGGGCGGAGCAGCGCTTGCTGATGGCGGTGGAGCCCGGCTCCCGTAGGAGTCCGGGCGGAGCTGCACTTGCTGATGGCGGTGGAGCCCGGCTCCCGTAGGAGTCCGGGCGGAGCTGCACTTGCTGATGGCGGTGGAGCCCGACTCACGTAGGAGTCCGGGCGGAGCCGTTCTGATGGGAATTTCGGCCGCAGGTATTTTATACCCAACACCAGTCCCCCTACTTTCAAGTTTGAATTTCAAGCGAAGGAAGTACACAGATAGAGATGCGCAACCGAAATTGCCTCCTCGATCCCTGTGCGCGGCTGCCCCCACTTAATGTGCGCGTGTCAGAATCCATTTTTTGGCAAAGGCGACTTGAAAAGTCTTTTCGAAACCTCCGTTGAAACGCGATCCCAGGCGTCGCCCTGTGGGAATCTGTGAGCGGTCAACCCTCGATAGCAACGAAGCGGATAAGCGCGACACGCGGCACACACCATCTGGCCCAGGAATTCTCGCCGTCATAACTGCGTCAGGATCCGTCGGCTATTTAAACCCTTCGATCCATTCACGGTCTCATCCCGGCGTTCTTCTTTTCCCCTGAGAGTCTTGCTCCCCTCGTGCCAATTCTCGCCGCCTTTTGCCCATCAATCCTTCTCGTAGGGTTTTCACACCATGTCCTCAACTCTGGAGGCTGTTCTTGAGGGGATTGTTAGGGCTTGGAGGAAGGTGAGGAGGAGGACGACGGTCGGTGAGAATCTCTGTCATCTCAGAGGGGGGCCCAAGGAAGAATTCCTTCAACAACAGGGGTTTAATATCGGGGGCTGTTGTAGAAGCTATTCTGCCCGCAAATTTTGGAGCAGTAAGGCGGGGCGATACCGGTCAAGAGGGCAGAATAGACGTCACAAGTCATGACGGGATCCTTGACGCTGTCGGGGCCAAGGGACCAGAGACGGTCGACGGCAGGGCGGTAGAACTTGTTGCGGAGACGGTGGAAGTAGCGCATGCCGACCTTGCCGGAGCGTCTCAGGTGGCGGCCGTCATGGCTATGGCTCTTCTTGAAACAGGTCTTCGTTACTGCCATTGTTACCCCCGCCGCCTTCGGAGATCAATCCCACCCCTTTCTCGCTAAGGTCGGAACTTTGGGGACAGAATGAAGAGAGATGGGGCGAGAGATGTTACACGCACTGGAGAATGCGACTGAGAAGAACAGAGACGGGAAGAGGAATTTGCAGCTTGGATCGGCCTCCGGTTCATCCTGCCTGAACCATGCTTTGCGAGACACGTATTTTCTTTTCTCTCTTTCCTGACCCGCCGGGTCCTGTAACGTGTGCTTCTATCAAGTAAAATAGTGATTTCAGTACCTTGTTTAACTCTCGTGTCAAATAATTGTCTGTCGAACTTCTTTCCTTCTCTTTGCCTGTGTCATGCCGTTCCAAGACCGTCGGCGACCTTTTTAGTTTATGTGGGGTCGTCTTTCGCCGGGCTTCTTTTCGGTTTTTCCTGCTGTTGGGAGATGTCCACTTGTCGGGTTTGCTGGGATCTTTCTCCGCTGGAGTTGGGGCTAGGTTCGAAGAAGCTCCTGGAAGTTGAAGCAGCATAGTTTTCATAAGAAGTAGGGCAAAGTTTTCTGTAATCAAAGTCATAAGTAAAATCTAGCTTCCGTAGAAGTCCGGGCGGAGCCTTTTGGTGACGGAACCCGGCTCCCGTAGGAGTCCGGGCGAAACCTTTTGGTGGCGGAACCCGGCTCCCATAGGAGTCCGGGCGAAACCTTTTGGTGGCGGAACCCGGCTCCCGTAGGAGTCCGGGCGAAACCTTTTGGTGGCGGAACCCGGCTCCCGTAGGAGTCCGGGCCTTACTCTCCGCTCATGTCAGGACGAGGTTCTCCTCCTGTTCCTGACAGGGCTGCGGGGGCACGTATGGGCGCTGCGAGGCCTCTCCCCCCTTCTGGTCTAAAGGAACCGGGCCTTCGACTTTGCTCAAGTTAGGGCGAGGTTCTCCTCCTGTCCCTAACAGGGCTGTGGGGGCACATATGGGCGTTGTGAGGCCTCTCCCCCCATCCGGTCTAAAGGAACCGGGCCTTCGACTTTGCTCAAGTTAGGGCGAGGTTCTCCTCCTGTCCCTAACAGGGCTGTGGGGGCACATATGGGCGTTGTGAGGCCTCTCCCCCCATTCGGTCTAAAGGAACCGGGCCTTCGACTTTGCTCAAGTTAGGGCGAGGTTCTCCTCCTGTCCCTAACAGGGCTGTGGGGGCACATATGGGCGTTGTGAGGCCTCTCCCCCCATCCGGTCTAAAGGAACCGGGCCTTCGACTTTGCTCAAGTTAGGGCGAGGTTCTCCTTCTGTCCCTAACAGGGCTGTGGGGGCACATATGGGCGTTGTGAGGCCTCTCCCCCCATCCGGTCTAAAGGAACCGGGCCTTCGACTTTGCTCAAGTTAGGGCGAGGTTCTCCTCCTGTCCCTAACAGGGCTGTGGGGGCACATATGGGCGTTGTGAGGCCTCTCCCCCCATCCGGTCTAAAGGAACCGGGCCTTCGACTTTTGTAAGATTGCGTTCTCGTTTTTGATACCGTCTGCTTGAATTGTCCCTAGACAAGTGGGCACACATTTTTCGATTAGGATGAAATCACTGGTAGTATATCCGTAAGTTTTCTGAGTTCCATGGTCGCGGGAGGTCGGCCCCTCCGAGCTCCTTAAGATAATAAGTCCCAGGTCGGACTACTTCTTTGATCTCATAAGGTCCTTCCCAATTTGGGGGTAGCTTCCCCTGGGCCTGCGACTGTGAAACAGCAGCTCGTCGGAGTACAAGATCCCCCACTTTAAATGTCCTATTCTTGACTCGGGCGTTATAATATCGGGCAACCTTCTGTCTGTAGGCCGTCACTCAGACCTGAGCGATCTCCCACCTTTCTTCCAGTAGGTCGAGGTTGGCCCTGAGATCTTGTGCATTCTGGGGTTCGTCGAATGCCACGACTCGTGCCGATGGGAGTTTAAGTTCGATCGGGATGACGGCTTCTGTACCAAAGGCTAGAGCAAAGGGAGTCTCTCCCGTAGGCAACCTCCGGGTAGTTCGGTACGCCCATAGCACATGGTAAAGCTCGTCCGCCCAAGTTCCTTTCGCTTTTTCAAGCCTTGTCTTGATTCTCTGCAAAAGGGTTCTGTTCGTTACCTCGGCTTCACCGTTTGCCTGGGGATGGGCCACTGATGTGAACTTGTGGGAGATGTTTAGGTCTTCACAGAATTCAGCAAATCTGGCTCCCGCGAATTGCCGTCCATTATCAGTGATCAGTGTTCGAGGTAAACCGAACCTGCACACTATTGATTTCCAGACGAAATCCTGCACTTTCGCTTCTGTGATTTTGGCTAGTGGTTCGGCCTCGACCCATTTGGTGAAGTAGTCGATTGCCACAAGGAGGAATTTCCTTTGACCGGACACCATGGGAAAGGGGCCAAGAATATCCATCCCCCATTGCGCAAAAGGCCATGGGGCACTCAGGGGTGTGAGCTCGGTAGCAGGTTGTCTCTGGACGTTGGCGTACCTTTGGCATCGATCGCATTTTTTGACATATTCGATTGAATCATGATGCATTGTGGGCCAGTAGTACCCTTGGCGGAGTAGTTTGTGGATAGAGATCTGGCACCCAAATGGCTTCCGCAAGCTCCCTCGTGCACTTCCCATAAAGCGTAATCGGCTTCTGAGGGTCGGAGACATCTCAAGAGAGGCAAGGAGTACGATCTCTTGTACAATTTGCCCTCATAGAGGATGTACCGGGATGCCTGATTTCGGAGTTTCTGGGCCTCTTTCGCGTCTTGGGGGAGAATCCCATCTCTAAGATAGGTTATCAGTGGGTCGACCCAGCTGGGCTCGTGGTCAATATCCATTACGAGCTGCGGTTCTTCCGTACTTGGGTGCTTTAAAACTTCAAAGAGGACGCCTTTGGGTAATTCGGCCGGAGCCGATGTTGCTAGCTTGGAGAGAAAATCGGCTCTGGCATTCTCTGATCTTGGAATTTGCTTGATGTCGAAATTGTTGAAGGCGGGGGTGAATTCCTTCACCTTCTCAAGATATTTGGCCATACTGTCCTCCCGCGCTTCAAAGCTCCCGCTGACTTGTCCCACTATAAGTTGGGAATCGCTGTGCACCCGGAGCTGGTTTATTCCAAGCTCCTTAGCGACCCTCAATCCTGCGATTAGAGCTTCATATTCTGCTCCATTGTTTGTTGCGGGGAATCCGAAACGCAGAGCGTACTCCGCGACGACTCCCTCCGGGCTGGTCAAGATCAGGCCTGCACCAGCGCCCGCCATGTTGGAAGATCCGTCCACGTGGAGGGTCCAAAAGCCATCGAAGGAACTGGCTTCTTCGTCGGAGGAGTCCGGTTGAGTCTTCAGGTCGTCAATTTTGCTTTGCTCAGGTTCGGCCTCCTCAGGGACGGTGCATTCTACTATGAAATCCGCCAATACCTGGGCTTTTATTGCCGGCCTAGGCTGGTAGTTGATGTCGAATTCTGTGAGCTCGATTGCCCATTTCGCCATTCTCCCAGAAATATCAGCTCGGTGCAAAACCGCTTTGATCGGTTGGTCGGTGAGCAACGTCACCGTGTGCCCTTGAAAGTAAGGTCGGAGTCTCCGAGCTGCAATCAACAGAGCGTAGGTCAGTTTCTCTAATTTAGTGTACCTGGTCTCGACGTCCCTTAGCACGCGGCTAATGTAGTAGACCGGCCGCTGTATTTTTATTTCTTCCTTGACAAGGACTGCCGTGAGGGATGTGGGAGAGACTGCCAGGTACAAAAATAACTCCTCCCCAGGTTCGGGCTTTGCCAGTAGTGGAGGTGAGCTAAGGTAGCTCTTTAATTCTTCGAATGCCTGTTGACATTCAGGAGTCCAACAGAAGTTCTTCGGTTGTTTGAGGGTTTGGAAGAAGGACAAACATCGCTCAGCCGACCTCGCGACAAAGCGATTAAGAGCTGCGATCCTCCCAGTGAGGCACTGAACCTCTTTGATCGACCGCAGGGCGGCCATCTCCTGGATGGCGCGAATTTTCTCCGGATTGGCCTCAATCCCACGCCCCGACACCATGAAGCCCAGGAACTTTCCTGAGGTTACCCCAAAAGCACATTTGGTCGGGTTCAGCTTCATTCTGTATTTTCGAAGAGCGCTAAAAGCTTCCTCGAGGTCGGCAACATGATTTCCGGAAGATCTACTTTTCACGAGCATATCGTCCACGTACACCTCCATGTTTCGGCCGATTTGTTCCTTGAAGATTTTGTTTACCAACCGCTGATAGGTTGCGCCTGCGTTCTTGAGGCCGAACGGCATAACCCTGTAGCAGTAAAGGCCGCAACTAGTGATAAAAGCAGTCTTTTCTTCATCTTCCGATGCCATCCTAATCTGGTTATAGCCGGAGAATGCGTCCATAAAAGTGAGAAGCTCGTGGCCCGAGGTAGCGTCCACCAGTTGGTCGATCCTGGGCAGGGGGTAGCTGTCCTTTGGGCAAGCTTTATTCAGCTTTTTGAAGTCGATACACATCCTCCACTTGCCGTTTGCTTTCTTGACCAAGACAACATTGGAGATCCACTCTGGATAATTGACCTCCTTGATGAATCCGGCCTTGAGAAGTTTATCCACTTCCTCGGCTATCGCCTTCTGCCTCTCTGGGGCATGACTCCGGATTTTTTCCTTTGTTGGCCGATGTTTAGGGTCGACCGCCAGATGATGTTCCATGACCTCTGTTTCGATCCCCGGCATGTCCGCCGGGACCCATGCGAAAACATCCGCATTTCTTCGGAGAAAGTCCACGAGATGCGTCCGCACCTCCTCCTTCAGGTTGGAGCCAATCAACACCACGTGCTCCGCGTTCCCATCATTCAAAGGAATTGGTATCAGGTCCTCGATCGGGCCGCCCCTCTCTTCAGTGAGGTCGTCGCGCGCATCCAACCCGTCGACTGGACAAAGATCCGCTTGATCGCTTCTTTGCAGGGCAATATTGTAGCAGTGCCTGGCCAGCGCCTGGTCTCCCCGAACTTCTCCAATCCCCTTGTCAGTGGGGAACTTCAACTTCAAATGATAGGTTGAAACAACGGCTCTAAGGGCATTGAGGCCGGGACGGCCAAGAATTGCATTGTAGGCAGATGGCGCCTTTACCACCAGGAAATTCACCAGAGCCCTGGACTGCTTTGGATGCTGACCCGCGGTCACAGTTAGAGCTATCGTTCCTTCCGTAGGAACGGCGTCACCAGTAAACCCTATCAAGGGGGAGCACATCGGCCTTAGATGACCGCCAAGAGTGGTCATTCTTGAAAAGGCGTTGTAGAACAAGATGTCAGTCGAACTTCCGTTGTCGACGAGAACGCGACGGACATCATAATTTGCTATGTTCAAGGAAACTACGACCGCGTCGTTGTGAGGGAATTGGACTCCCTGGGCGTCTTCTTCAGTGAAGGCTATGGGTTCCTCGACTTTTTGCCGCTTGGGGGGTGCAACTGATTCGCCGATCGCCTCTTGCTGGGATTCCCCCGAGACGACATTAACAGAATCCCGCGGAGACTGATCGCCCGACCACCTTTTATCGGCGGTCATAGCCAGAGGTAGTTGTGTAGAAACCCCGCGAGAAGGCATCGGACAGGGAAAGGAGGCTTGGGTGCCGGAAAGGATGACCGGAAGCGGATCCGTTGAGCGCTCCTTTAAGAACAAGGGTGCTGCGAAGGTTCAGCCCTTCCTCTAGCGCCAATCTTGTTGGTGCAAAAATTCGCCTGCGCCGGAGAAGCTGGAGTTGAGGAGGCCGCGGTCGCCGCCGGGACCTGCAAGGGAAGTCTAAACCGGAGGTGGGGTTGCTCCGGCAAGACCCTCCGACGCTCAAGTCAGTTCTCTGCCTCAACAAGAATGGAGTGCTCGAACGGAGAATTTAGCAGAGTTTTGAGATAAGAGAAATGAGCTTAAAAAAATAACATATCTGAGTCCCCCCTTTTTATAGGCGGGGGAGGCAGCGGACTGATGGCGACGTGTGTAACCGTCTGGTAGTGGGCCGCCCACGGTCAGGGAAATTAATTGTGGAGAGTGGTGGGGTAGACTCGTGGCTGTTGTCATAGTCTGCCACGTATGGCCTGTTGCGGATAGTGGGGCGGCGTCCATTGCCGCTAGCTGTCAGTGAGTAGTGGGATCGTGCAGCACCTGCCGTAGGGAGTGGGATAGAATCGTGGCCGTTTGCTACAGCCTGTCAGGGAGTAATGGGTCCGTTGCAGGAGCCGCGTAGAATCCGTTGTGCGGATCTGTCGATTGAGGTTCGGCCGCGGTTGGAGTCCGGCCTCCGTAGGAGCCCGGGTGGAACCACTCTGATGTCGAAGGTGGAGCCCGGCTCCCGTAGGAGTTCGGGCGGAGCCGTTCTGATGTCGGAGGTGGAGCCCGGCTCCCGTAGGAGTTCGGGCGGAGCCGTTCTGATGTCGAAGGTGGAGCCCGGCTCCCGTAGGAGTCCGGGCGGAGCCGTTCTGGTGTCGGAGGTGGAGCCCGGCTCCCGTAGGAGTTCGGGCGGAGCCGTTCTGATGTCGGAGGTGGAGCCCGGCTCCCGTAGGAGTCCGGGCGGAGCCGTTCTGATGTCGGAGGTGGAGCCCGGCTCCCGTAGGAGTTCGAGCGGAGCCGTTCTGATGCCGGAGGTGGAGCCCGGCTCCCGTAGGAGTCCGGGAGGTGCTGCTGCAAACAAAGTCAAGGGTGAAGTCCGGCTCTGATAGGAGTCCGGATTGAGCTTACCAGCGATTGATATTGAGAGTGGAGCCCGGCTCCCGTAGGAGTCCGGGCGGAGCTGTTTTGATGTTGGCGGCGGAGCCCGGCTCCCGTAGGAGTCCGGGCGGAGCAGCGCTTGCTGATGGCGGTGGAGCCCGGCTCCCGTAGGAGTCCGGACGGAGCTGCACTTGCTGATGGCGGTGGAGCCCGGCTCCCGTAGGAGTCCGGGCGGAGCTGCACTTGCTGATGGCGGTGGAGCCCGGCTCCCGTAGGAGTCCGGGCGGAGCCGTTCTGATGGGAATTTCGGCCGCGGATATTTTATACCCAACATATATATATATATATATATATATATATATATATATATATATATATATATGTATGTATGTATGTATGTATATATATATATATATATATATATATATATATATATATACATACATACATACATACATACATACATATATATATATATATATATATATATGTATGTATATATATATATATATATGTATGTATATATATATATATATATGTATGTATATATATATATATATATGTATGTATATATATATATATATATATGTATGTATATATATATATATATATATGTATGTATATATATATATATATATATATATATATATGTGTGTGTGTGTGTGTGTGTGTGTGTGTGTGTGTGTGTGTGTATATATATATAGTAAAACAGTGACCGTTATCTAGTTGCCATTATTAATATACAGTCGACGAGACGGGCTTTTTCGGTACCATCATAAAATTATCATTAATTTTGATGATGGTCCTGATCGACTGGCCCTATCGAAATGGACCACCGCAGCCCGGCAAATAGTTCTTTGTCTCTACCTTTTGTTTTTGAGCTACAAAAGTGGTTCCTTCCGCGTTATTCCATGGCGTTTATCAATTCTTGAGAGAGGGGGGGACATCCTTCACCAGGAATATATGGACTGCACGGTGGAGCGCATAAATACTTTTGAAAGAATCAAATCTCTTGAATTTAATTTTCCATGTGCAAAATTCTAGTCTTGCTATAAATTCAATTTAGATGCACAGCAATCTTTCTCTCGTCGCCATTATTTAGGAATTAATGTTAAGTCAGTGGGCCTGGACACATTGATCATGCGTTTGTTTTCTCTCCACTTTCTTTTCTTTTTCCTTTCGATGGAAGAAAAAAAAGGTTATAAAACCACCCTGGATTTATTATCAAGAGGAACATAGATGTATGCACGGGGCTGTGGTTAGAGAGAGAGAGGACGGCTGCAAGATGTAGACTCCAAACCAACTCACCCAGAAAACTCATACTCCCTTGTTTGTTTTCTGCACCATTTTACCAGTGGAGATTGATACATGCGTGTGCTTTATCCACCGTAAACTTTTTCTGCTCACTCTTTAATAATTCAAAGAGATCCAAGTCTAAGTTACCTCATCCTCATTTAGTTGTTGAACCACCTCTATGAAGTGCTGCTGCTTAAACTTTCCTTCACAAGACAAAGTCTAGCTTTGAAAAAGAGGTACATAGCCTGTTAAAGAGCAACAGTCGGCGACACGGGTTCTAAACTCTCTCTCTTTGTTTTCTCTCTACAATTTTTTTTTCCTGTTGCTGTTCTATATCATTTAAGGATTTGCCAACAACTCCTCTCCTATTTCCATGGTCAAATTCTCTGCCATTAACATGACATTCACATGCAACTCAACTATTCCACACTATTAACCAGATCTACTGTCCAATTCAGTTATTCCACGTTATCTTAGCTGTAAATGCATGGCATCAAGGAAGTGAGACGTTTCCATCCATTTGGTAGCTTGAAACTAATGCTTAATGAGAAATTAATGAGGGAAACAGTTTGGAGAGGAAGTTCTAAGCTCATGACGCGGTGCAATTAATTGACCAAAGACACCCAATTAACTCGAATAGAATTTGGAGGTGGTTTAAACTCATGAACAACTTAATAAGAAAGCTGTAGAAAATCATTTTGTGTTGGAGCACAGATCTTGCATTGCATGCACGGTACTATAAAAGTACTACAAAACTATGGATGGCCGTCGTTAAAAGATGGATAGCTATCAAACAAGATAAACCATGAGTGCCTGCCATGTCATATATGAAGCATGTTATTTAATAGCCACCAATTCCTTATGGCAGCCATCTAAGGACTTGCGCACCATAAAGGATTTTGCTTATTTGTCCCGTGGCATAAGATTATTGGATCCAAAATTATAATTTCATCTTCTTAAAAGTGCCGTAAAATTATGGATGGCTTCCATTAGAGGATGGATAACCATCAAATAAAATAGTCCAAAAGTGCATGCCGTATCAGATACGAAGTATGTTGTTTGATGGCCATCCATCTCCGGATGTCAGCCATCTAAGACTTGTACACCATACAAGATTTTGCTTGTTTGTCTCGTGGCATAAGATTACTGGATCCAAAATTGTAATTTCATCTTCTCCTCTTTTACCATAACATACAAGTCTAGAGTGTGTCATTGTCATGGAACGGATCATCGAAATCTCTGTCTTGTAAGTTCTACTGCAATTCTAGCAATGTTTGTAGTTGGAAGGAATTTGATTCTAGAATAGCTTATCCAATTATCCATAGCCCGAAAAATTAACAGGCCTCAATGAATTTGGACCAATAACATGAAAGTCCAACATTGAATGTAACCAGGTCTAATTACAGGACCAAGCAGGATTGCCAATGGCCAAGGTCGGGCTAGGTATCTGACCATATTTAGACTTGGGCTAAAATTTTGTTCATTGCAGACCAACCAGTTTGAGCCTGGCCCAATTAGTCAACCAGGTCCAATGTAACAAGCCTAATCCAGCCCATAAATACTATTTTTCATGGTGCTCTAACTCATGTGACCGGTACCAACGGAGGCGTTGAGGAGTGACCTCTATTTCCCATTGGCAAAGAGCTTTCCTCCCAGTTCCATGGGCCCCACCAGCTTTCGTCGGTGCGGGTGCCGTCCGACAGAGAGAAGCAGGCCCACCTATCACCACCTCTTCTCTTCTCCTCTTCTTCACCACCGATCGTGGCTCTGCAACCCCGATCATCGGTCCGCATCTCCTCCTCCATTCCACCGATCTGCCCCGTCTCCTCCGACCTTCGCCTCCGCCGATTGGATCCGGCGATCCTCTTCTTTGCCCCAGTCCGATCGATCGAGGATTAGGGTTCTGGCGGTGGGGCTCCACTGGGTTGGTAAGAATTCTACTCCTGCCTCCAATTTTATTCGACAAAATCACTGCTCTCTTCTGTTTCGGTTCCAGTTCTTCCCTGGTTCCAATCAAAAACTTAATTTCTCACACACTCTCTTTGATTTCCTTCGAGTCTCTAACGCGACCTCTCCTGCCATCGTGGTTCCACTCCTTAAGGTGGATTCCATATAGCTTATTTGTCGACCTCGCACCATCTTTTGTACTACAACACTGCATGACGCAAGCTTGTAAACCAAGCCGCCCGCGAGAGAAAATGGAGCGGGAGATTTGCGACGAAACGGAAATATGCGACGGAACGTTGGAAACAACGGCTGCCCTCCCAATTCCGAATGCAACAAATGGGCCCGGCTCGAGCACTGGATTTTAGAAACTTTGGACCAATGTCCAAGTTTGCCTGCAGGCGGCCCATTTGCATCGGCAGCTCTCCCGCTGCTATCAGAGCCGAGCCTGTCCGGATCCTGCTAATTGTCTGGTACAGATCTGGATCATTCTTTTCTTTAGCGGATTTGATTCGGGTTGCACCTTGTTTGTCCTATTTAGACTCAGGTTTGGGTGATGCGATTTCCATCTTTACGACGAGTAGCGAATTTTTAATTCCAATCCGTTCAATTACTACAATATTGTTATAGCAAGATTATTATAAAAAATATATTACAAAATATTTTTATTATATTTATGTCTAATGATTTAAAAAATCTATATTTATGCTCAGTTAAATTAACAATATTAAAATAATTGTTTACAATATATAAAAGGTCAAAATTATCCCTTCTACCTTCTATACAGCATCTACCACTCTCTCTCCCATCCTCTATCCTCCTCCCTTTTCTTCCCCTCCTCTCCCATCCTCTATCCTCTATCCTCTATCCCACCACTCTTCTCCTCCTCTCCAAGGGCCACTGCCGTTGCGATCCTACCGATCGTGCCCTCCATGACAGCGACTGCACTTGCTCACTCTGCCCTCCTTGATGCTGCCACTCACCAGCTCCAAGCCCATTCCATCGTCATCGATACCTAGTACTCCTCCGGCCATGCCTCACAATTATCCCTCTGCTGGCTCGTCCGCCATGCTCCCCCTCAACCCCGCACTAGCTGGACGGCAAAGCCCCAGGAGACGGCCACGGTCCAGAGGTGGCTGGCTTTGTAGCAAATGAACTACTAGAAGATGGCTATAGAGCCGAGGCGGACGGGGCCGTCAAAGATGCGGCGAAGGGCAGGGGTGCGAGAGGGGGCATTGGGAAAGATGGGCTCGACGACATCGAGGTGGTGGAGGGAGATAAGCAGGGCCATGGGGTGTGCGGCGAGGAGGCCTAGCAAGTCGTCGTAGACATCAAACTGGTGGGAGCCCAGGTGACGGATGAGGGGAACGTCGAACTCTGCCATGCAGGCACTACAAGGATATTTGCTATAAAAAAAATATATATATTATAAATATTAAATTTTTATCATAAATATTTATTTATGATATAAATTTTATCGTTAATATTTAGTCACTAAAAATGAGATCGCAGATAATTTTTTACGATGAAAAAAAATTTTCATCGTTAATAATATATTTTTTGTGACGTAAAATTTACATCATAAAAAATTTTATTTTTTTAAAATTATTTATGATAAAAAAATATTCATCACAAATAGATGATTTTTATCATAAATAAAATTATTTTTGATGGAACATTCCATCGTAAATAATTTAATAAATAAATTTAATATTTTTTAAAAAATAAATAAATTATTTTTTTACGATGAAAGATTCATATCATAAATATTTTTATGAAAAAAAAATATTTATGATGAAAATTTTCTATCACAAATAACTTTAAAAAATATTTTTATATTTAAAAAATAAATTATTTGCAATGAAAATCGTACGTCGCAAATGATGTTATTTGTCATGGATATTCTGTCGCAAATGGAGTTATCTACGATGGATATTTCATCATAAATAATTTCATAGCTAATTAAAATATAATATTTTTTAAAAATAATTTATAAGTATATATTTTTTAATTTATATTTTTAATATTTTATATTTATAATCTATAAAATTGAAATAAAAAATTCACATAATAAACTCACAAATAAATTTTATCATTTCATTATATTAAAATATAACTATAAAAGAAAAATTTAATAACTACAAGAGGTCCAAAATAAAAATAAAAAATATAGAAACAAGCCGCTGGCTATCAAGCATCAGCATCTGGAGAACGATGAACTGACTTGCTGTTGCCTCATCAGCTCCATCATTTGCTCCATCTACGCCATCTGCTCCATTATCTGCATCTAGAATGATTAGTAAGAATTGATGCGTGCAGTCATTAGCTTGCTGTCAATCTTCATTAGCCTGTCTCTGTATCTCCACTAATCGGATATCACAGGCAGTATGGATGTCAGTCCTGGACGAGCATGAGGATGGAGGAGCTCTGATCCTATACCCGATCCCTTAACATAATAGGATCTCATACCAAGCACCTAATCATAGATCTCCTCATCTGTGGGTGCAGTAGAGCCCTTAGGGGTAGACTGAGATCTCATCTCTATCATATGATCCTGAAAATTAAAATTATAACTATTCTAAGTTTATACTGAAAATTAAAATATCAATAAAAAATAATTAAAAAAATTTACATAAAGCTCCTGACTCCTCGTCGTCCACTCTCCTGACTATCGCTGGTGGGTCTGCTGGTAGATCTCAATCATACCAGAAAGCTTGCCACTCTCTACATATTTCTGTAATTTGAAAAAAATATTTAAAATTTTTTTAAATAGTTAAAGAGATAAAATATGTTAAATAGAAATTACTTACCATTTGCTCTATATGGCGAGCGAATGGCTTTGAACCCCCATAGTGTGAGACGGTCTGTCTCGTCTGATTAGCGGCATTTTAGGCATATCGATTCTGTACAGTTAACAGTCAAATTAGTAAGTAACTAACTAAATTTAAGAATAAATGATTCAGCTATTAAGATCTAAAAAAAATTTGGATGTTTAACCTGATATGCTGGATCTTCATACCTACGGCATATGATAGCCCAGTCCTCGATACTGATGCTGTCATATGGCCGCTGCCGTGCTGCCTCCATCCTTTGGTCTTGCACTACAGCATACCAGTGGTGATGAATGCAATGACAGTAATTCTTGAAACACGAGCATAGATGATCATCTACAGCTCACCATACGTTATCGTGTTTAAAATCAATAATATCAAATATAGCCTGCCAATAACAAATTTTATAAAAATATAGTGCTAATTAAATATTTTATTAAATATTATTTTACCTATAAATAGCTATCGAAGATCTCTTTCTGAGATGGTATAACATGACGCCAATTGGAGAGCATCATAGGGGCATAGCTGCGGCATATGATGCCCAGCTCAGTCCGCCATGGCTCGCACTATCCCCTAATGGGCATGGTGAAGTCGAACGAAATCTCGATATGGAGATGCTGTCCCTCATACTCGTGTCTCCAATGCTCCAGAGTGAGATTCTTTGACGGACCTCGCCCTCACCTTACCACCTGCACCGAATGGCCTAAAACAACAATGAATAAATTATTAGTATGATAGGTATCTATAAACCTAGCAGATACAATTAAAATCAAATTTTATTATGTAAAAAATATTAAAATACCACTCAGATCCACCTCTGCATCACCGTCTAGCGGCTCCGATGGTGCGACATTGAAAATCACTACAAAAAAAAAGTCTTTTTGCGATGGAATTATTTACATCAAAAATATTTTTATCATCAATAATACTATTTATGATGAAAAAAATATTCATCGTAACTAATTTATTATTTACAATAAAAATAATTTTTCATTGCAAATAGTCGCATATCAGTGACAGAAAAAATTTTCATCTTAAATATAAATTATTTACGATGAATATTTTCATCAAAAATAATATGTCATTTATTTTAATTTTAAATTTTTAAATATTAATGAAAAAAATATTTTCATCATAAATAATTTAAATATTTACAATGAAAAATTTTCTTTCATCACTAATAAGATTATTTACAATGAAAATTTTATCTATTAGAATTCGGAGTTTGGTGCATGCATATATGTTTCAAAAATTTTATTTTCTAAACACCACAGTGGAGAACAGGATTAAAATACTTTTAATCTGAATTATACATGCATGAAAATATAAAATCACATGGATCTATCTCATATGCTGAAATTGATATATGCTGAAATTCAGATTGTGATCAAATCACATACCTATTTTGCAATCCTTTTCTTCGAATCTGGATCTGGAAGAGAAGAGATTCTCTCTTAGCAACACAAGTGTCCGACCTCTACAAGTATCTACTCGGGATCAGCCTGGAACAACTCTCTATAATCTGAATTTTGATTCTCCCAAATTCAACCTGCTGAATTTGAACGAAATCTGGATCGCGATCAACGCTTGATCTTTTTCTTTGATCTTCTTCTTTTCCTCTTCTCTAGAGTTTCTCCTTGCTTTGTGCTACTACAAAACACTAGCAACCAGCAAATTATGGGATGCCCAACACCTTGGACGTGGAGCTCTTTGGGACGTGGAACTCCTTGGGACTCGCATCCCAAGGGATGGGCGTGTAGAACGCCCAAAAGAAGAAAAAGGGAGAAGAAGAGAGGGCGTGGGAAGAGCCTTTGGATGTGAGGGGCTACTAGTTTGGATACTCTAGGGACCTTAGGAGAGGTCCCTTTAAATAAGTATGAGGATTGAATTCTATTCAATCTCATAATATAAGTCCTGCGTACATTATGATTCCTATTAACTTAAGTTATCCAACTTACATTAGAAAGCCCATTAGGCGCTAACAATTGGAGCCCTTGCACTCTTAATTAGACACCCCAAAATACACCCAAGAGACACTCTACAAGAAAACTAAAAACCCTCTAATCAATGGACAAGTCCAACTTGATCAAATCAAGGCGACACCCAAAAATAACTATCAAAAAAATTAATTAGAGACTTGCATCCTTAATTAATTTGATCCATAATCTTAGATATCCAACAATTGGAGTCTCATGAATCTTATTCATGTAGGTTATTAGCAGATAATTAAGTTAAAATTATCTTATCAAATAAGTAATCCCAACGGAAAGAAAAATTGGATCCAACCATGTGCTAGCAAGGTTATTATGAACCCAATGGATTTCTTTAAACCCAATTGATACTTTATAAGCTCAATTACTTATTACAGACCTAATCCTTTTATTGTGTGACCCCATAGGTTCAATTCTATCTGATAGTGAGATATACAATGATCTCTATCATTGTATCATTGAAACTCTTTTCAATGGGTCGGAATAATTTTACTCTAACTCAGTAAGGATTGTCGATCCAGAATGATTCTAGTGAGCTCTCACAATCCATCAGTGACACCTAGCAGTATGTAATGGCAATCCAGTAAAACTAAAATGAACCTCTAGGTGTAGTTAACATGTGATTCAGTTTCTCTATCATGAGTCTCGACTAGATGGCAGGTCGTGGATAAATCATCAAACTTTAACATCAGTCATATGATAGATTCGATTAGATCAAGTCTAGTTGTAACTTCTATGAAAACTCTTTTCCATCAATCATACTACTATAGTCATAGATTCTTGGACTTAGCCTTTCAAATCTCATAGGACTACTCCTCTCTATCAAGGTTGATAGATCTTATCTTGATGCACACCTCACTCTTACAGTGGACCAGCTGTCGCCAACATCTGCTACAAGGGTTCATTGAGATCAATGTTTATGTGTTAGTCAAACTTTAGCAGCCTCACTGCGAGCAGCAATACCATCTCAAGTCAAAGGACTAGTCATACAACTACAGCATCGAGATAATCACTGACGATTGAATAGAAATCCAAGTGATCTCTCGTATGGTCACGTTCAGTACTAGTTGTTCTCTAACAACCATCCGTACTCATTGTCCTGTGTCTCTACACAATAGACCAGAGACTCATTTATCCCAAAGAAAGTGATTTATGCACCAGTCTATCCGGATCTATCACCATCCTCATGAGGAAGCATTTAGGAATTAAATACATATTTCTAATTTTCAACACTTTAAGAATATGTATCGAAACCAATTTCATGGATGATTCAAGAACACATCACACTTGAATGAAAAAAAATTATCCTTTTATTGATCATATCAATATATTAAGTATAAAATTATGTCCTAAAATTATTACAATGAGTCAGTCATATTGGCTTCTAAGACATACATCAAACAATATCTCACTTGGACTAAAACCAATTAGCCACAAATCTAAGTCCCATCTTCTCAATGTGAACTTTCATTTTCAGTTGGCTCAACTGTTTAGTCAATGGGTCTGCCATATTATCCGCATAGTCTACTCTTTGCACTTCGACATGAGATAGTCGCGTACACTGCTGCTCCATATGTTTGGACTTCTGATGAGACCTTGGGCTCTTTAGCAAGGGCTATGGTGCCATTGTCTTTGTAGTACTGTGTCAGGATATGACATCCAATTCTACAACTAACATTAGAGTCAGAATTCGTCCTACACATCTACAGCATATTCAGCCTCCATTGATCAAATATTCAGAATCCTTCTAATATATCGAATAAGAATACACCCTCGACTCGCAACTTAGAATCCCCTCCAAAGATCAAAAACAGATCCTTGGTCCTTCTTAAGAACTTAAGGATGTTCTTCACAGCTATCCAGTGCTGCTCGTCTGGATTCGACTGATATCTGCTCGTGACACTCATAGTAAGGGCAATATCAGGTCGAATACATAGCATGGCGTACATGAGGCTTTCTATCGTCGAAGCATAAGGAATCCTACTAATGTACTGTACCTTCTCAGATGTAGTCGGACACATCATCTTGGAAAGACTAATACTATGCCTAAGAGACCTCTTTTGGAGTTTTTTATGCTGAACCTCTTCAGCACCTTCTCTATGTACAGCTTTTGTGATAGGCCAAGCATCCATTTAGGTTTATCCCTATAAATCTTTATTCTGAGAATATAGGACATTTCTCCTAGATCTTTCATGTAGAATTTCTTAGACAACCATCTTTTGACCATGGTCAACATGAAAATATCATTCCCAATAAAGAGAATATCATCCACATACAATACGAGGAAGGTGATCGCACTCTCACTGACCCTCTTGTATACACAAGGTTCCTCTTCATTTTTGATGAAATCAAATGATTTGATTGCCTCATCAAAATGATGGTTCCAACTCTGAGAAGCCTGCTTTAATCCATAAATGGACCTTTGCAGCTTGCGGACTCCGTGATCATCATCACCGGATGTGAAACCTATAGGCTGCTCCATATAGATATCTTTCTTAAAATATCCATTCAGTTTTCACATCTATCAGTCAGATTTCATAATCATAGTAAGCTGCAACAGCAAGCAAAGTGTGGATGAATTTCAGCATGGCTATGGGTGAAAAGATTTTCTGATAGTCAATGCCCTCGCACTTACTATAACTTTTTATCACAAGCCTAACTTTATAGGTTTCTACCTTACCATCGGCACCTATCTTCCTTTTGTAGATCCATTAACACCCAATGGGTACGATACCCTCGGGTAGATCTACTAAAGTCCAGACTTGGTTCAAGTATATCGAGTCAATTTCTGACTTCATAGCATCTAACCATTTCTCGAAATCGATGTCAGACATCATCTTGTCAAAGGATTAGGATCATCACTATGATCCTTATCTCCCATAAAGAATATTTTCTTTACTTTCTCCATAAGCATACCCATGTATCTTTCTGGAGGTTGAGAGATCCTACTAGATCTATGAGGTGGTAGAGGAATATTAACTACTAGCTCATGGACTACGGGTTCCTGAAGATCTATAGCTTTAGGCTTTTCAGAGACTTTCTCTTCGAGCTCCACTAACCTCCCACTGCCACCATTCTGGATAAACTATTTTTCTAAGAATATGACATTTTGACTCACAATCATATTGTGATCTTATGGAAAGTAGTAGTATCCTATGGATTCTTTTGGATACCCTATAAAGCAAGCTATAATAGATCTATCCTCTAGCTTATCCATCATTTATCTCTTGATATAAGCCGGACATCCCTAAGTCTTGAGATAACCCAGACTCGACTTCTTACCAAACCATATCTCATACGGTGTGGTGTGGTAGGAACGGACTTTGATGGAATCCTATTCAATAAATGAATAGCAGTTAATAAGGCATGTCTCTAAAGAAATAAGGATAAATCAGTGAAGCTCATCATAGATCGGATTATATCCAATAGGGTCCTATTCCTCCTTTCGGATACCTCGTTAAGCTGAGGTATTTCAGGAGAGGTCTATTGAGAGACTATACCGTTGTCCTTAAGATATCTCAAAAATTTCAAAATAAGATATTCACCTCCTCGATCAGATCAAAGAATCTTAATGGGTTTGCCTGTCTGCTTTTCTACTTCATTCCTGAATTCTTTGAACCTTTTAAAGACCTCAGACTTATGTTTCATCAGAAATACATATCCGTACCTAGACAAATTATCGGTAAAGATAATAAAGTAGGTATAACTATCCCTGACCTGCATATCAAATGGCCCACACATGTCGGTGTGTACTAGGGCAAGTAGTTCTGTGGCCCTTTCTCCATGTCCTACAAAGAACAACTTGGCCATCTTTCCTCGAAGATAGGATTTGCAAGTTGGATATGACTTTGGATTAAGAGAGCCAAAGATCCCATCCTTCTCCAGTCTGTTTATCCTATCATCTCCAATATGGCCTAGTCTATGGTGCCACAAGTACTTCTAGTTAATTTCATCTCTAGATCTCTTCTGGCCTACAACACTCACTATTTGCTCGTTTAGGTTCATATTCGCATCAACATGCAAGTGATAAAGACTGTTAATTAAAAGATCTCATGCAACCAATTTATTTTCTAAATAAATGAAATAAAAATCTTTATTAAAATAAATTTCAAAACCTTCCTGTGCTAGACAGATACAAAAATTAAATTTCGACTAGCTACAGAAATATAATAACAGTCTTTTAAATCTAATCTAACATCAGATGGTAATCGAAGAGGTTAAGTACCAACGGCCTCTGCAAGCAATCTTTGCTCCATTGTCGATCTGAAAGATCATGTCACCTTCCCTCAACCTCCTACTTTCTATCAGATCCTGCATTAAGATACATATATGAGCACTCGAGCCAAAGTCCAATACCCAACTAGAAGTAGAAGAAACTGTAAGATTAGATTCAATTACGAGCATACCTTCAGAAAGCTTATCATCCTTTTTGGTCTTTAGGATCTTCAGATATTTAGGACAGTTCCTCCTCCAGTAGCCTTCAGCATGATAGTGGAAACACTTTTTCTTTGTCTTAGCTGCCTTTGGACCATTTTTCTTCGGCTTGCTCTCTTTCTTTTGCTTCTTCACGGATTTAGCCTTCTTCCTTCCAGTAGACTTTTTCTTGGAAGAAGAGGTCTGCTCCACAGTGAGAACAGTACCTCTTGAACACTTCAAGGTACCCTCCGTAGTGACCAATATGTTGACGAGTTCAAAAATAGTGCAGTCAAGTTTGTTCATATAAAAATTCATAATGAATTGACTATATGAACTGATAAGGGATTGAAGGATTAGATCCATCTATAATTCTTTTTGCACTTCTAGCCCGAGCTTCTCAAGCTCCTCAATGTCTTTGATCACTGTCATACAGTACTCATGGATAAACTGCCCTTCATGCATCTTCAGATTGAAGAGTCTTCTGGACACTTCGAAGCACGTAGTACGATTCTGCTCACCATACAACTCTTGTAGATGAGTTATCATGGCCCGGACAGTGGGCATATACTCGTGCTGGCTTTGCAACTCGTTTGACATAGATGCCAGCATATAACACTTGATCCGACTGTTTTCATCCGTCTACTTCTCAAAAGTAACTCTTTGCTCAGTAGTAGGATGGTTTGGTAGCACTATGGGATCCTGATCGAGAACATGACTTAACTTTTTTGAGGTCAGGACAATCTTGAGGTTTCTGAGCCAATCTTTATAATTGGTACTGATCAAATGATTGGTTTCAAGGATGCGGGCTAGAAGGTTTGAGGCGAACATTATGATTTAACTGCAAGAGTAGAGATTCAAGTTAAACTTTTGTACTTAATATTTAATTTACTTCTAGAGATTTGAAGATGCAAATAATGGCTCCCACTAATTTATCGGATCCCTCCACTCTCCGGGAAGAAAATAAAAATCCTAACGTGATAAAAGATTCCTAATGGGTGCTGCGGTCCCACCCATGATATGCATCTCTCCTAACAGTTATTGGTAATATACACATCGATGCGTAGGCAACTCTTTGCCCATATACTTCACTAAGTATGTTACTGCGACTTGGTCTCTATGTCATGTGGGCTCACCTAACAATTATTGTTCATACTTTTTAGTTAAGTCTGACCCACCGTTCACAAGCAGGTGTAAGGCCGTCATTGGGTCATTCACCTAATAATTATTGGGTCCAACCCCATCCTTACCCTAGAGTAACTCTTTGCTAATAGAGTGGTTGTGTGTTCCCAATGCGACTGAATCACTGTAACCAGCTGAGAACAATCAACGCCAGTAGCATGCCCGCACATCTACAACGATGGAAGATCTATGGACTTAATATTTATGGAGAGGTTTAAGTTTAAATCTTATCTAATCAGTCATCATATGATCGATCTAATTAGCATGGACTAAATCAGATTGCTGAGCAACTTAATTTAAGACCCAATTTTCCAAATTGGCCAGATAAATAGAGATTGATGGGGGTCTCCCCATTGCCTTCCTAAGATACCAATAAATTGATCAGATCAGCTAATGGAACTAATTAAATAATCACATCTCATTAACTTGCCTTAGACACCAATAGGTCGATTGATCAGAATTGGTTAGCTCAAGCGAATTGGGCTCAAACCAACGAGCCAAATTAGATCTTTAGGTTAATCGATTTTATATATGGGATTCAATCAATTTGATCAACAATAATTGTATGATCATTAACTTAATTGATCTAATCCTTATCAATACTTGACTTGGTTTGATCAATTACTTAATCGAGTTAAACCCATATGCCTCAAAATAAAAATCTTAAATGCAATCCTATTACATGACCTAATTTATGATTTTTTTATGACCAAAATCCTCATGCACAAACACAAATTTCAGATTCTAAAATCATATTTTAGATCTAAATTTATTGCACGAAAGTAAATTTTAAAATATGAAAATAATTTTCAGATTTTGTCATATAAACATATATCACATAAATGCATGTAAAATCAAATCTAAACCAAATTTCAGATCTAAGTATGATATCATATATCTCATATACTAATTATGGATCAGATTAAAAGTAAATTTATGATTTAAATATGTAATCATATATCACATATATGAATAAAAAATCAGATCATATAAAAATTTCAAATTTTATGCATGCATTTATGTATCACATGAATATGAACTAGAACTCTTTCTAGATCAAAATTCAGATCTATGCATGCAATTACATATCAACTATATATTCTAAAACTAAATACAAAATTGAATTTCAGATTAGAAGATCCATCTATACATCTCATATATCAAAAAAAATCTAATTTTAAATTTTTTTCAAAAATATGTATATCAAAATTCAGTATATGAAAATCTATGGCTTTGATACCACTGTTGGAATTTGAAGTTTGGTGCATGCATATGTATTTCAAAAATTTTATTGTTTAAATACTGTAGCAGAGAACATGATTAAAATACTTTTAATATAAATTATACATGCATAAAAATATAAAATCACATGGATCCATCTCATATACTGAAATTGATATATGCTGAAATTTAGATTGTGATCAAATCACATACCTGTTTTATAATCTTTTTCATCGAATCTGAATCTGGAAAAGAAGAGGTTCTCTCTTAGCCGCATAAGTATCCGACCTCTATGAGTATTCACTCAGGATTAGTCTGGAACAGTCTTCTATAATTTGAATTTTGGTTCTCCTAAATTCAGCCTGCTGAATCTGAACAAAGTCTGAATCGTGATCAATGCTTGATCTTTCTCTTTGATCTTCTTCTTCTCCTCTTCTTTAGAGTTTCTTCTTACTTTATACTGCTACAAAACATCAGCAACCAGTAAATTATGAGATGCCCAACACCTTGAGCGTGAAACTCCTTGGAACTCGCATACTAAGGGATGAGCGTGTAGAATGCCCAGGAGAAGAGAAAAGGAGAGGAAGAAAGGGCATGGGGAGAGTCTTTGGATGTGAGGGGCTGCTAGTTTGGATGTTCTAGGGACCTTAGGGGAGGTCTCTTTAAATAGGCATGAGGATTGAAACCTATTCAATCTTATAATATAAGTCCTACTTGCATTAAGATTTCTATTAACTTAAGTTATCCAACTTACATGAGGAAGCCCATTAGGTGCTAACAATTGGAGCCCTTACATCCATAATCAGACACCTCAAAACAAACCCAAGAGATGCCTCATAAGAGAACTAAAAGCTCTCTAATAAATGAACACGTACAACTTGATCAAATCAAGGTGGCACCCAAAAATAACTATCAAGAAAATTAATTAGGACTTGCATCCTTAATTAATTTGATCCATAACCTTAGACACCTAACAATTGGAGTCTCATGAATCTTATTCATGTAGGTTATTAACAGGTAATTAAATTAGAATTATCTTATCAAATAAGTAATCCCAACGGAAAGAGAAATTGAGTCCAACCATATGCTAGCAAGGTTATCATAAACTCAATGAGTTTTTCTAAACCCAATTGACACTTCATAAGCTCAATTACTTATTCCAGACCTAATCTCTTTATTGTATGATCTTATAGATTCAATTCTATCTGGTAGTGAGATATACAATGATCTCTATCATTGTATCATTGAAACTCTTTTCAATAGATCGGAATAATTTCACTCTAACTCAGTAAGGATTGTTGATCCAGAACGATCCTAGTGAGCTCTCTCAATCCACCAATAATACCTAGCAGTATATGATGGCAATCCAGTAAAATTGAAATGAACCTCTAGATGTAGTTAACATGTGATTTAGTCCCTCTATCGTGAGTTCTGACTAGATGGCAGGTCATAAATAAATCATCAAATCTCAACATCAGTCATATGATAGATTCGATTAGCTCAAGTCCAGTTGTGACTTTTATGAAAATTTTTTTTCATCAATCATACTACTATGGCCATAGATTCTTAGACTTAACCTTTCAAATCTCATAGAACTACTCTTCTCTATCAAGATTGATAGATCCTATCTTGATGCACACCTCACTCTTACAGTAGATCAACTGTCACCAACATCCACTATAAGGGCTCATTGAGATCCATGTTTATGTGTTAGTCAAACTTCAGCAGCTTCACTGCGAGCAGCAGTACCATCTCAAGTTAAAAGATCAGTCACACAACTACAGCATCGAGACAATCACTGATAATTGAATAAAAATCCAAGTGATATCTCATATGGTCACGCTCACTCTAACAACCATCCGCACTCATCACTCTATGTCTCTACATAGTAGATCAGAGACTCATCTATCCCGAAGGAAGTAATTTATGCGTTAGTCTATCTGGATCTATCACCATCCTTATGATGACCCTATGATCGAGAGTATTTAGGAATTAAATACATGTCTCCAATTCTCAACACTTTGAGAATATATATCGAAACTAATTTCATGGATGATTCAAGGACATATCATACTTAAATGAAAAAAAATTATCTTTTTATTGATCATATCAATATATTAAGTATAAAATTATGTCTCAGAATTATTACAATGTGTCAGCCATATTGACTTCTAGGACATACATCTAACATTATCATCATCAATATTTAGAAAAAAATGATAAATTTAAAAAATTTAACAATTATTAATTATTTATGATAAAATTTTTTTATTATAAATAATTAAATTTTATCATAATACTTAATTATTTACGATAAAAATATTTTCATCATAAATATTTAAAAATAAAAAATTAAAAAAATTAAAAAATATTTATTATTTATGATAAAAAAATTTTATCATAAATAATCAAATATTTTGATGAAAAAAATTTTCATCATCAATACCAAATTATTTACGATAAAAATATTTTCATCGTCAATATTTAAAAAAATTAAAAATTAAAAAAAATCAAAAGTTGCTTATTATTTATAATAAAAAAATTTTATCATAAATAATTAAGTATTTATGATGAAAATAAAATTTATGTCATCAATATTTTCATCACCAATATTTAAAAAATTAAAAATTTAAAAAATTATAAAATTTAAATTTTTAATTTTGTTTAAGATAACTACATCTATTTTTTGTAGCAACTATATATATCTTTTGTCCTTTTATATGGTAAAGAAGTAAATGTGTGTTATTATTCAAACTGAATTTTTTATATAAAAAAATTATATGAAAGTGGATGATATTCGTAGAGTAGAATGAATAGATCTTTTTGAATGAAATGAGCTATACATTTATTTACGATATAAAATTTATCTATTCATCACTATCACTATTACTAGTGATATCAATGAATATTTTTGATGGAGTATTTGCCTTAAGCGATATGAATGGAGCCTTCTTTCATGCAGAAATCATATAGTTAAGCAGTATATTCTAGCATGGCTTCCATGATCTCGAAAAGTACTGTGCTTTCCACATCGATCGATACTCGAATATATTTATGTAGGAGTTTCAATCATGATAAGACAAATAATACAAGCACTCATCTTTCTAGTAATACAAAACATAAATATAAGCTTGTGCTTTATAACACAACTTGTACTATCTACAGGTCTACTTTGATTCTGGTTAATTGCTCTTTGATGCTCACACAATTTCTCTTGAATTTCTAAAGCTCGATCCTTACATGTAATATACGAGCTTCTGGACTTCTAACTTTCTGTCCCTATCCTATCTTCCAAATCTCAATCTTGATAGATTTCTCTCGCGATCTCAGAATCATCGTAATATTCTCATACTCTGACTTCCGAAATGAAGACTCCAAGAAGAAGATGAGCTATTTGAAGATCGAAGATCTCAAAGCTATGGATCTCCCATAGTGTCCACTCCATTGCGAAAGCTGAAGAGCTGTTCTTATAATAATTATTAGTGATGTAAATTAAATTTTTTATCATAATTATATTTTTTATATAATTTTTTTTAAAAAAATCATAAATTAACTATTTATATAAAAATTTTTTGATCAATAGAAAATTAATTCTTTCGATGAAATTATTTTGAAAAATTTTTTTAGACCAAAAATTTTTTAGATTAAAGAAAATTAATTTTATTTTTCATCATCAATATTTTTTAATGTCATTTTTTTTGTTAAATTTTTTGGATGAAAAATTTTTTTAGTGAAAAAAATCTAAAATTAATTTTTTTATAAAATTATTATTAGAAATATTTTTTTAGATTGAAAAAATTTGAGAGAAATTTTTTTTAATTATTAGCAACATAAACCAAATTTTCATCTCAAATAGTCTTTAAATTTTTTTAAAAATTTTTAAGAAAAATTTATTTGTGACATAAATTTACTTTTCATTAGAACCATGTTTTAAAAATTTTATTTTAATCAATTTTTGTGAAGAAAAAATTTGTTAATGGAAAAAAATATTTTTATTAGCAATGAAAAGAACTTTTATCGATAAAATTATTTTAAAAATAATTTTTTAAAATTTTTTGAAGAGAAAATTATTAGAGAAAAAAAAATTTTGGATGGTATTTATTAGTGATGGAAACTATATTTCCGTCGCTAATACCCTTATTAACGATGCATATTTTTATTTTTATTATCAATAATTTATTTCATAAATTTTTTAGGTGAAATTTTTTTAAAGGAAAAATTTTTTTTAGTGAAAAATTTTTGGCGGACCTTATTGGTGATGAAAATTACTTTTTCATTGTGAATAAGCATATTAGCGTCGAAAATTTTCATCGCTAATAGTTGTTCATTTATTACACGTTAGGTCAACATTGCGTCCCTCCCAAGCTCTCCCCCCCTCTCCCTCTCCCTCTCCCTCTCTCTCTCCCTCTCCCTCTCCCTCTCCGAGCTCTCCCCCCCTCTCTTCCTATCAGCCCTCTCCCTCTCCGAGCTCTCCCCCTCTGAGCTCTTCGAGCTTCCACCGATCGGCTCCACCGTCGCTTTCTGGTCTCTGCCGTCCACCGACCGTCATGGACGACTCCTCTTCCTCCACATGTACGATCTTCCACTGACCAGCCACCAGCCTTTTTTTTTGGCTGCCGTCCACCGACCGTCATGGACGACTCCTCTTCCCCCTCAGGTACGATCTTCCACCGACCAGCCACCAGTCTTTTTTTTTTGGTTGATCAGGTCACCGACGAGCAACCAATGATGCCCCTACTGGCACGTGCCGATGGCCACCATAGCACGAAGCCGCCGATGGGGGGGAGGGGGTGGGGAGGGGGTCCGGTCGGGGGGAAGGGGGGGCCGTGGGGTGCGAATGAGTGATGTCTCGGAGGAGGGGAAATGACGGCGGGGGTTGGGGGGACGGTAATGTCTCGGAGGAGGGCGGAGGGGGTTGCAGGGGGCTGGGGGGCCAGAGGGTGGAGGGGCTTTCATGGGGTGGGGGTGATCGGCCAGGGGCGACAAGGGGGCCAGCGGCATGGAGGGCAGAGGGGTGGCACGATGGGTGGGGTGGGGAGTTGGAGAGGGCGGCAGTGCAGTGGGTGCTGGGTCGTGGGGGGTGGGTGATGGCGGCGATGCCACAAGAGCGGTGGTCGCAGGGACCGAGTCCGCACAGTGCGAGATGGGTGACGACAGTGGCACTGCGGGAGCGGGGGTCGTGGGGGCCGAGTTCGGATGGTGCGGGGTGGGTGACGGAGGTGGCACCACGGGAGCAGGGTCGCAAGGTTGAGTGCATGCAGCGAGGGGGTGGGTGACGGTGATGGCGACAGCGCCGCGAGGGGTGGGTCAGGCCTCGGATGGGTGATTTTTAGGAAAAAAGTAATTTTTAGGAAAAAAATATTTAGGATAAAATATATTTAGGAAAAAAATAATTATTAGAAAAAAATGTTTAGGAGAAAAAATATTTAGGAACAAAATATTTTTAGGTAAAAAAATATTTTTAAAAAAATAAAAATTTATTTATTATATATATATAAATTAAAATGTGGATTGGATCGGGTCGGGGGAGAGGGGGGTTAACTGATTTGAATCCAATCGAGTCAACTCTGGGCCGGGACAAATATCTGTCCGAGCCCAGTCCGATGGCCAAACTGGCCCTATTTTTTTTGGTTAGAGCCCAGCCTGAATGGTTTGGAGCTGAGTCTGAAGCCCGATCTGATGGGCCTCGGGCCGGTTCGATGGATCTCTTGGTAGCCCAACCCACTTCTAGCCCTATCTGCGTGACTGCCTCCACAATGCTGCTTTTGGTGAATTTGGAAGATGAGAGAAAGGGAGTGGAGGATATTCGGTGCTGGATTGAATTTCATATTATTATTTTATGTTAATATTATTTTGCATATTCAACTACTTATAATTTATTTTATATTTATTACATAAACATTTTAGTGTTACTACTGAAATTTATAATTTTTTTATTGTTCCACTAACACAATGCACATTGCTTTTACTTATTACAATTTAATTATTTTGTATGCTGTTTTGTATATTTTTGCTTATTATAATTAAATATAAAAAATATTTTTATTTTAAAAAAAATTCTACTAAAATTTTTGATGAAAAAATTTTAATACAGAGTTACTCTTTTTTGATAAATTAAAAATCCATCTCTAAATGTATGTTCAGAGATGGTAGTTAAATTGCATTGAGCCGTAGATTCCTGTTCAAGAGTCAATTTTGATTGAGATTGACTTTTGAATGTTCTGTATTTGAGCTTTTTGAAAAAATAATAATCTTATTATTGTTAATAGTTGATATTTTATTTTATTATGTGGTAGTCAACAGTTATCTGTCCATCGTTCTCTAGGTATATGGTGGATAGGATGCGTAAGCATCATATTCACGTCATATACTTGGAGAACCATAGGGAGATACTATCAAAATTTTTATAATAATTAAATAAAATATTGACTAATAACAATAATAAGATTCTTACTTTTCTAAAAGGGATAAGGCCACACCTATTAGTAATGATTTGAAATGAATAGGATCATGCATTTTTTCTTCATTAAATTGGTGGAAGGAGATTTTCTATATTACTATTCAGTCTGTATTCTTTAATGCATGTTGTTTTGTATAAAATGATCCATGTCTGGATTCGGTTCGAGATTTGATCCAAAATTTTGATTGGAATTCGATCTGAAATTCGGATCGGGATCTGGTTCGGATGAATACCACTAAAATTTTTTTTGTTTTTAATAGTTTTCATGTTTGTTGTTAGATGGATATCAACAAAAATTGGATGAATGCCAAAGATATTTTTTTGCCTGAATATTGAAAAGGTGTTCGAGATTTTATTGAGTTTGCATGGTATAAGGCTGACAGTGCTAGTCAGATAAAGTGTCCATGCAAGAGATGTATCAATATGGTATATCATCACATAATACTTATGGAGGAGCATTTGCTACATTATGGTATGGACAAGAAGTATACTCGTTGGATATGGCATGGGGAGGATGATCCGAATAAAGTTGGGCACAACGATGACGATACTGAAGATGATAGTGATGCTACTGAACCTGTCGAACAAGATGGTATAAAAGAATTATTAAATGATTTACATCAGGATGTTTGTTCAAATGTACGTATGAGTATTAGTGCATCTGAAGGCAATTCTGATCATGAACACAATATCCAACTTGAGGTAGAAGGGACTTCTGAATAGTTTACAAAGCTTGTAAGGGATGCACGAGAGTCACTCTATCCAAATTGTGCAAAGTTCTTCAAGTTAAAATTTTTTATAAAATTACTTCATATTAAAACCATGAACCAATGGAGTCAGAAGTCATTTGACCAAAATTTGACATTGATTAAAATAGCTCTTTCCGATAGAGAGAGACTTCTGAAATTATATTCTGAAGCAAAAATATATATGCAAAAATTAGGACTCGGCTATATTCCTATACATATCTACAAAAATGACTGTATATTATTTTATAAGGATATATTCCTATACATACCTACAAAAATGACTGTATATTATTTTATAAAGATAACGAACAGGCAATTAAATATACGAAATGCGATGAACCTAGGTACAAAATTGATAACATGAAAAGAAAGAAGATACCTCAAAAGGTTTTGAGGTATTTTCATTGATTTCAAGACTTCAAAGATTGTATATATCTACAAAGATAATTGAAAAAATGAGATGGCATCATGAGTAGTAGGTTTCGAAAGAGAATATACTTAGCCATCCGACCGACTTTGTAGTGTGGAAAGACTTCGATGCAAAGCATCCTCACTTTGCAAGTGACCCGCGCAATATTCGGCTTGATCTAGTGACAGATGAATTTAATCTCTTTGGCAATTTGAGTACTTCCTACAATATGTGGCCTGTGATGCTAGTTGTATATAATGTGTCACCTTGCAAGTACATGAAATAACCATTTATTTTTATGTCACTATTGATTATGGGTCTGAAAGTATCAGGTAATGAAATTGATGTACATCTACGATTGTTAATCGATGATCTAAAGGAGCTATGAAAAAATAGAGTACAAATATATGATTCTGTGAGTCGAAAAAATTTTAAGTTGCATGCTTCGATTTTATAGACCATAAACAATTTTTTTGCATATGAAAACTTATTTGGGTGGAGTACCAAAGGATATCTTATATGTCCAATATGCAACAAGGATGCATCCTCCTTACATTTAAAGCAAAAATGAAAAATATGCTTTATGGATCATCGACGATTTCTACCTGGTAATCACTCTTGGAGGATATGTTACAACTAATTCTTTGATGATAAGTCCGACCGGCATCCGCCACCTAAGGAGTTAAGTAGAGTAGAAGTTTTAGAATAACTTGAAGTCATTGAAAACGTCCAATTTAAAAAAATATCAAGTACTCTCAAGCAGAAGCGTACTGAAGCTGAGCTGAATTAGATGAAGTAAAATATTTTTTTCAAACTACCGTATTGGAAGCAACTACTACTTCATCATAGTCTGGATGTAATGCATATTGAGAAGAATATTTGTGATAATATCATTGGTACAGTATTGAATATCTTAGAAAAAATAAAAGATAGTACAAAAGCTTACTTTGATTTGCAGAAAATGAGAATCCAGTTGGAGTTGCATTTAGTTCGTCGAGATGATAGATTTTTTATGCCACCTGCATATTATTCGTCGTTTGGCGAGGAGAAGAAGAGTTTTTGTGGATGGTTCAAAATCATAAAGTTTTCTAATGCTTACGCTTCAAACGTATCATGGTGTGTTGGCAACAATGATGGTAATATCTCTAGCATGAAAAGTCATGACTCTCATGTAATGATGCAATATTTGCTTTCTATGGTCATGCATGGCTATTTGGGTGGTGATGTTCCAACTGTATTGATTGAGTTGGGAGTGTTCTTTCGAGAACTGTGTTGTTGAAAATTGAAGATTAACTTACTTGAAAAGTTTGAGAAGGATATCGTGCTTATTCTTTGTAAGTTAGAAAAAAAAATTTCACCATTATTTTTTGCTATTATGGTGGACCTGGCTATTCATCTTCCAAAGGAAACTCTTTTGGCTGGACTGGTACATTATCGATGGATGTATCCTATTGAAAGATAAAAAAATTATACGTACTTTATCATATCAGTTATATGATATAAATATATTTTTAAAATTTAAATTTATTTTTATTTACAGATTTTGTATGCCCTAAAAAAATATGTGCACAATAAAGCATGGCCTGAAGGGTCAATAGTGAAAGCATATGTAGCTACAGAGTGTGTCACATTCTGCTCAATGTATCTTAATGTACAATATTGAAAGAAGATTCAATCATACAGATCATAACACAGACCGTGAATGGGATGATAATGAATTGACACGTCTATATTTAAATAAATGATTCGACCTATTAATGGAAAGAGATATGAATTTATGGACATGAATGAGCTATCCAAGATATACTTCTATATTCAAAATAATTATGAAGAAATTAAAAATTTCATTGAGTAAGTACCATCTTAGCATACTATTTAATGTTCTAAGTAATTTTTCATGTCGATGTAAAATTAAAAATTATGACTTATTGCAGTGAGCACAAGAGTATACTATCCAAAGAGAATAATACGGATTCTGATGATCGACATAAGAAAAAATTTACAAAATAATTTGGAGACCTTGTAAGTTGCACTAGTAATATATTTTTTTTAATAATTATAAAAATAATTATTTGAATCAATATAATTTTTTATATTATAGTGTAGATGAAATATAAGTATTTCAATAAAGAAGAGGGTGCGATCGATGAGTTGTATGATTTAGCATGTGGCCTCAATCGAAGGATTAACCACTATGCATCCTATATCATTGGAGGAATGAGATTCACACAAGGGAGGTTGAGATACAACGATGGATCTAGAATAGTGAGATTGCTACGATAGGATATGAAATAGAAGAAGAGATTGAATATTATAGTGTACTGATAGATATCATAAAAATGAAGTATGGGTCTGGTAATTCTATATTCTTATTTCAGTATAAATGGTAAGATATTAGCAATAAAAAGATCAATATTCATATCGATCCATACTTTATCAGTGTAAATTTTGCACGAATATAGTACCAGAATGAGCTGTATATATTAGCAACTCAAGTGAAATAAGTAATATATTTGAAGGATCTAAAGTATCGAGGTAATTGGTATGTCATACAAAGAATAACATCTAGAGGCGTATATGACATACCAACCCGACTAGAGATGGATGAAAATTCAGATTTACATGAAGAGAAAGCTTTTCAAGAGGAAGAACAAACATTAGTTGAGCTTTTTGTTGATGAAGAACTTGTAACAGCTCCTTTGAATAATCTCAATGAAGTTGAAGCTGATTTTGTATTTAATCTTGATGAGTTAGAGGGCAATGATCAGTTCATAAATAATGGTGAGATAGAAGATGATATATTAGTTGATTATTGTGATTCGGAGGAGGACCTACACATCGAGGAAGATATGAATATTGATGAGTAGATCTATATTTTTTGTTGAATCTTCTCTTACAATAATGGTATGCGATATAATTCTATTCATTAGAATGTAATTTATTTTTTACTATTATTATTTAATATTATATTCATTTATATATCAAGAATTGTAGGTATGGCATCAGAAGACAGACGACGATATTCACGTTCGCAGCCTACCCTGAGGCTGAGGTGCCATCACCCATTTCCACTGCTGCACCAGCAGAGTCGCCAAAGGGTCTTGAACTGGCAGGTCCTAGTGAGGCAGGTCCGAGTGAGGTGAGTCCTAATGGTATTATTATACTTTTTATATAATAAAATTTAATTTTTTTTATTTGGATAGCTATCATACTAATGATTTATTTATTATTGTTTTAGATCAGTCTCCATCAATGGTGAGGCAAGGGTGAGATCCATCGAAGAATCTTACTCTAAAGTGTTGGAGACACGAGCACTCGGGGATAGCATCTCCATATTGAGATACCATCCGATTATACCAGCCCATTAGGAAATGGTGCAAGCTGTGGCAGATCGAGCTGAGCATCATATGCCGCAGCTATGCCCCCGTGATATTTTTCGATTGGCATCACATTATACGGGCTCAGAGAGAGATTTTCTACATCCAGTTATAGATAAAATAAATTATACTATGAATATTTAATTAGTATGGTATTCTTCTAATATTTGTTATTGGCAGGGTATATTTGATATTATTGATTTTGAAGAGGATTGCATGCGACAAGCTGTGGATGCTCATTTATGCTTGTTTTTCAAGGAGTATTGCCACCGCATTCATCAACATTGGTACTATGTAATGCAGGAACATGGGGTGGAGGCAGTGTGGTAGCGATCGTATGACAGTATCACTATAGATGATTGGGCTCTCGTATGCTGGCATTACGAGGATCCAGCATATCAGGTTACATATCCAAACTTTTTTTTTTAGAGTTTAATAATTGAATCATTTATTCTTAAATTCAGTTTGTTACCTGCTAATTTAACTGCTAAGTGTATAGCGATGATGTGCCCAAAATACTGTGAATCGGGCAAGACAGATCGTGTCACATTATAGGGGTTCGAGGTTGTTCGTTTGTCATATGGAGTAGATGGTAAGTAATTTTTAATTAGTATTTTTTAACTCTCTAACTATTTTAAAAAAATTTAATTAATTATTCTCAAATTATAAATAGATGCAGAGAGTGGTGAGCTTTCTGATAGAATCGATATCTACTAGCGAACCCACCAGCGACGGTTAGGAAAGTGGACGATGGGGAACTAGGAGCTTTTTGTAAGTTTTTCTAATTATTTTTTCATTCACAATTTGATTTTTAGTATGAAATTAAAATAGCTATAACTTTAATTTTCAGGATCGTATGATAGGCATCAAATCCTGGTCTATCCCTGAGGGCTCGATCGCACCCACAGATGATGAGATCTATGATCAGATGCTTGGTATGAGACCCTATTATGTTAGGGGTCTAGGGCATGGGATCAGTGCTCCCTCATCTTCACGCTCATCCAGACCAGACATCCATGCTGCCTATTATGCTCGACTGGCAGAGATGCAGAGGCAGGCTACTGAGGATCAACAGCAGGCTGAGCAGCTAGTTGATGAGTTGGCTGCATGCATCGATGAGTACCAACTGCTCCAGACTCAAATGATAAAGCGGATGGTGCAGATGATGCAGATGATGCAGCTGATAAGGCAGTAACTGCTGAAAAATATATCCCAAAAGTCAATCGTCAATCTATTGACGGTTGAGCAATCTTGTATTGTAATTGATTTATTAATAAATAAAATATATTTTTGATATTTTCATCATAAGTTTTCATCTTCTAATGAACTCCGTTGTTGTGATGAAGTCCTTAGGACTATTTAGGTTCGATAAAGAGAGGATTTATCGATTAGTCCTTAAAACTATTCACGACCAAATGATGGGCTGTTAATAAGGATGACAGTTTCTATCGAGCATAGGTCGCTGTAAGCTATATGGGTTGGTTGTCCTCTTAACCAAGGAGTGTGGAGACACTGGTATGGCATACAAGTGAGATGTAAGGATACATCGTCATTGAACGTGACCAACTTTAGAGCATTCTACTATCGAGAATCTCTCTGATGGGATATAGGTATAAGTGTCCCTTAGACCTGAGATCGCCTCAATGACTTGCAAGCAACTCACTGTGCTTTGGTACTGGACTAACTGAATTTCTAATTCAGTGACGGAAGGCTTCTGGGAACAGTCAAGTACTTGCGAAGTCAGAGTGTGATCAAGATGGGATTCACCACTCCAAGTGTTGGAGAAGAATGAGTCACTGTATTTCAATTTAGCAAAATCTTGACCAGGATAATCCATCAGATGGATTTGATATTTTGAAATACAATATGGACAAACTGATCAGAGTTGACAGTTGAACTCTGAGGTGTCCTATGAGCATTTGGTCAAGAGGATGAATTATATGGAAACTATATCCGCATGGGTTTTAAAGATGTTGTTCTACACATTCGACCTATCCGGCTGTCGGGTACTATTGCTAGATGGTCACTTTGATTGGTATAAAAATTTATTTCTGTACTACTGACTTAGGTTCAGACCTATGAGATCACACACATTAGAGTTCATGATCCGATCGGATGGTTGATCAACAATTAAGAATCGTTTTAGGGTTAAATGATCAATACGATTGACATTAACCTAGTGCAAGTGTTACAGGAGAATTGATTAGCAATTCGATTGCTAATTGACTTAATTTAATTAAATCAATGGATTGAGATTAAGTATAATTGAATATAATTTAATTAGATTTAGTTTGGACTTGATTTGATCAAGTCCAATTGATTTATTGGATAAGCTAAGTGCAAAGAAAAACTAGTCCTAGTTCAATTAGGACTTGGATCAACCTAATTTCTAATTCAATTAAAAAATTAAATCAGATTTAAATCTAATTTTTATGGATTATAGATCATTGAGAGACCTTTGGGGCATGTGAAAATCAGCGAGAAAGAGTGTTGGGGCATGGAGATATAATAGACACAAAACTATGCGTCTGGATTAAGAAAAGAGAAGATGAAGAGGGTCTTCTTCTTGGGTTGCTGAGTTCACCTCTTCCCTTCCTCCATCTGTGAGTTTTCTGAGAGTGTCTCACATCTAAAACTCCTTCTCCTACTTCTCATCTTTGGAAGAATCCAAATCAAGGAGGCATCTGATTGACCATCAAAGAAGGGTCAACACAGTACTAGCATACTGTGCTGATTTTCTGGATCAGGACTTCTGATCATGATCCGTGGGCTCGTGTGGATGACTCCTAGAGGTCAGATGCATATGCGGCTCATAACATCATCCTCAAGTCCGGATCAGCAAAGTTAGAATGTCTAACTTGCAAGGTAATAGATCTGATCTATTACATTTTACATACATTAGATGTAGCATAGAAATATGTTGATATGATCAATATGTAGTTCTTGCTCTTTATATTTTAATTTTTGATTTAATACCATATAATAATCATGTAATAGGATCTTAGATCTAGAGATTCTCTAATTTTATAAAATAAATTTTAATTTATTTTAGTTTTTTATTGCCTGATCTGGAAAAAGTTTCAAGATCTAATCCTGAAACCCTAGATCTGGTTCCTTCAATTGGTATCAGAGCTTAGGTTGTTTATTATATGATTATTTATACATGCTTAGATTATTTCTTAGATTAAATTTAATTTATAATCTGATTGTTAAATCTGAAAATAAAATTTTTAGATCAATCACGAACTATAGGTTGTCCTGCTGTAAGATTTACCCCTTACAGTGCAAAGGTTGTCCTAGTTCATGTAGATCTATCTTTAATCATAAATTTGTTAGATACGATCTAGATTAAATTTATAATTTATTAGATTTAAAAAATATTTAAATCTAAAATAAAATCTTTTTGTTAATAATTTTCATGCAAAAAACCATCATATATTTATCTAAAAAATTTGCACAGTTTAAAGTTGAAATTGTTTCAATTACATGAACCTGTTTAGATTAGATCTAAAGTAGTTTTATGCTTATTTCACTTGCATTTTGATTATAAATCAAACATGCAACTTGGTTGGTAAGAACCATGTTGTAAAAATATTTTACAAACATGAAAATTATTTTTGAAAAGTTGAACCCTAACCCTCAGCCCAAAACTTAATTGAGAATTAAGAAGTTGTTTGATTAGATTCTAGGAATGTGAATTGAAGAACCTAAGACACAAACCATAACACATTGGGTTAATGGATTAGTAGGAATTAGGTTCATTAATTAGGTTAGACCTAAGGTTAGATTAAAGATGGACTTAATTAGAGAATTGACTAAATCTAATCAATTATTGTCTTAGATTAGGTCAAGGATTCTCTAGATCAATTACAATAGTTGTAGTTGGTCAAGTCCATATCTTTAACAAAAACCAAATAGACTTGATTCTTGGCTAAGTGGTCTAGCACGAACTGTTAGGTTGATCTAATCAAAACTAATTAAACCAGTTGGTGTCTAAGATAAACCTAACTGATGATTTTTAATTAGCAGCCCACTTACCTGACCATTTCTGATGGTGTCTAAGGCAAGCTTTGGCAGACCCTCCCACCAATCGAACTTACCTAGCCTCTTGGTGAAATTATATTTTGATCGGATCACTTGACTATTTGAGCTGATCCATGTCAGCTAGGTAAACCAGTGTGACTGATTTAGGTGCTCCTAGACCAGCCCTTTTAAATGATCTCCCTTAAGCTGACTTGGTGAAGCCAGTGGAAGGATCATGATAAGCTGGTTCATCTGACCTCCTCCTCTAAATCAATTAAATCCTCTAAAATTATTAGATCCTTAAAATAAAATAGTTATGGTGATAACTAGATCATAGCCTCCCATTAAGTGGATGATAATGGGTCCATCAGTTGGATAATCATTGGAGGCCCCAAGGCCTGGTGCTTATCGACTGATGGAATTGTCATTCATAATATGATTTCTTGACAGTATCTTTCTAAATGGGGGTTAGGTTAGCCAACCAAAGTTGGGCCTAATCATTCATTGGCTAGATGGGCCAAGTATGGTCATGTTAATGGTTGGACCTAACCAGACCTTTTCAGCGGAGGCCAAAGCCTACTGATTAGTGACTGAGGTAAAATTAAAATTACTAAAAATTATTTAGAGAAATAATTGTTATGAACCTACCCTTAGATGTACATGGGTTGGCCAACCAAAGTTGGGCTTGTGTGCAGTCTAAGTGGATTCTAATACCCACAAAGGAATTAGGGTAATTCTTCGAATTGAAAGTAGAAGCTACCAATTCGAATAAAATAGTGAGAGAAACCTTTTGATTAGAGTCCAAATCTTTAGGTTTAATGAATCAATTACTAATTAGATTATGGTTCTCTTTTGTGCAGATATGGCCACTTCCCTATCGCTCCGATCATTGTTGGACAATGAAAATTTGATGGGATCCAACTTCGGTAGCTGGTACCGAAAGTTGAAGATAGTCTTGGAGCATGAACGGATCCTATATGTGATAACAGATCCTGTACCTGAGGAGCCAACTGCCAATGCACGTGGAACAGTCAGAGACACTTATTAGAAGTGGCTCAGTGACCGAACCACGGTGTGCTGCATCATGCTGCCCGCCATGAGCAATGAGTTCAGTCATAGATTTGAGACGGCTCAGCCAAAGGACATGCTTCAAGTGTTGGAGGATGCCTTTGGCACACCTGATGACGTGGAGAGGCACAAGACTAGTTGTGCCATCTTCAATGCCAAAATGTGGGATGGTACCTCTGTCACTGATCATGTGTTGTACATGATTGACCTGATGGAGCATTTGACCAAGCTCGGCTTTCCCTTATATGAGCAGCTTGAGAAAGATGCAATACTAAACTCGTTGCCCAAGTCTTATCTCTCATTCCTCACTCATTATAGAATGACAAAGCCTGAAGTAAACTACCATGGGCTACTGGGGTTGCTTCAGAACTTTGAGAAGGATCACCAACTCCACAAGGAGTCGGTGAACTTAGTGGGAGGTTCGTCTTCTGGTTCTCGACCCTTTGAGAAAGGAAAGAAGAACAAGAAGAAGAAAGTGAAGAAAGTGCAAGTTCAGGCTGGGACATCAGTGCAGGGCCAGACCAAAAAGATCAAGCCTGATAAGAGTCAAACTGAATGCTTCTTTTGCAAGAAGCGGAGGCACTGGAAGAGGAACTGTCCTCAGTACATTATCTCCCTGGACCCTAACAGGCAGAGAAAGAAGCAAGCTGTTGCTGGGCAAGGTATCTATATGATAACTCCTTATAATTTCTCTATTTGTGATATAATTGATTGGGTATTGGATACCGGTAGCCCTTACTATATTTGAAATTCGTTGCAGGGATTGCAGGTCAGTAGAAGATTCAAGCAAGACGAGAGGCTCCTGAACATTGGAGATGGAAGACCAGTTCCACTTCTAGCATTAGAAATCTTAAAATTTGTATTTGAGTCCCATACTGTTGTTCTTAATGATTGTCATTTCTGTCTCAGTTTTTTTTTAAATGTTATTTCTGTAGGCCTTCTGGCCAAAAATGATTATAAAATTTCAATAAAGAAACAAGTTTGTAATATCATTATGAATGGTGTTACTATTTTTTGTGGATATTTGAACAATAGTGTGTATATGTTATCACAACCTGTTAACGTAGTCTATTCTACTGGCAAGCACCCTAGATTAGACAATGTATCAGATATCTACTTATGGCACTGTAGGCTAGGTCATATAAATAAGAACAGGATAAACACGTTGACTCAAAAGGGAATCTTCGAAGTCAGTGATTGTGAATCACTTTCAACCTGTGAGTCTTGTCTTCTTGGTAAAATGATCAAGTCACCTTTTACTGGAAAAGGTGAGAGAGCTACTGAGCTCTTAGGCCTAGTACATACTGATGTATGCGGGTCCATGAGCACAAGTGCTAGAGATAGATATTTCTACTTCATCACTTTCACGGATGATCTATCCAGATATGGATATGTCTATCTGATGAAACATAAGTTGGATTCATTTGAAATGTTCAAACGATTTCGAAGTGAAGTAGAAAAATAAATTGAGAAGAGTATTAAAACTCTTCGGTCTGATTGAGGAGGAAAATACCTTTCTGATGAGTTTTTCACATATCTAGGAGAGAATGACATTCTCTCCCAATGGATTCCTCCAGGAACACCACAGCATAATGGTGTGTCTGAAAGGAGAAATCGGACTCTGTTAGACATGATCCGATCCATGATGGATTTTATTAGCTTGTCGATATTCTTCTAGGGATATGCACTCAAATCGGCCTGTTATCTGTTAAATATGGTTCTAAGTAAGTTTGTAATTAAGACTCCATATGAGATATGGACAGAGCATAAGCCAGCACTTTCACACCTTAGGGTCTGGGGGTGCCCGACCTATGTCAAACGGTTAGTTACAGATAAACTTGGACCTAGGTCTGACAAATGCACATTTATAAGGTATCCCAAAGAGATCAAAGGATATTTTTTCTACCATGCTGATGAACAAAAGGTGTTCATCAGCCTTAAGGCAATCTTTTTAAAAAAGAAGTTCCTTGGTGAAGGAACCGTTGCCTCTAAGATTGAACTTGATGAAGTTTAACAGGTAGAAGGACTGACACCAATAGCTGAATCTGAGTTGGATTTGATTAGATCAGATTTGAAGCCCAATGTACCTACACCATTAAGGCGATCCGGTAGAGTACTGCGTCAGCCAGACAGATACTATGATTTCTTGATCCAAAATGGTGATCCCATCGAACTCGATGAGAACGATGAGAATTCGATCACCTATATGGATGCAATATAGAGATCTGATTTCGAGAAATGGCTTGAAGCTATGAAATCTGAAATGGAGTCTATGAAGGTCAATGATGTATGGACATTGGTTGACCCACCTGAAGGGGTTAAACCCATTAGGTGTAAATGGATCTTCAAAAGGAAGAGGGGCACAGACGGAAAGGTGGAGATCTATAAAGTCCATCTGATTGCTAAGGGGTATCATCAATATTATGGTATTGACTATAATGAGATGTTCTCTCCTGTGTCAATGCTCAAATCCATTAGGATAATGCTTGCAATAGCTGCCCATCTGGATTATGAGCTCTGACAGATGGATGTAAAGACAGCTTTTCAGAATGGAGAGCTGACCAAAGAGGTATATATGACACAACCTGAGGGGTTTACATCCACAGATGAGTCCAAGGTGTGCAAGCTTCAGAGATCTATTTATGGATTGAAGCAAGCTTCTCAGAGTTGGAACATGCATTTTGATAAGGTGATCAAAACGTATAGCTTCGTTAAGAACGGAGAAGAGTCCTGCATCTGTAAATGGGCAAATGGTCCAGTTATGGTATTCTTTGTCTTGTACGTGGATGACATTCTTTTAATCGAAAATGACATCCCCGCACTACAGGGAATAAAAGTTTGGTTGTCATCGCAGTTCTCCATGAAGGACTTGGGTGAAGCATCCTACATCCTAGGGATGAAGATCTATAGGGATAGATCTAAAAAAATGCTTGGGTTATCCCAGTCCACGTACATAGACACTGTGCTGAAGAGGTTCAGCATGGAGAATTCCAAGAAGGGCTATCTATCGATAGGCCATGAAATATCTCTCTCGAAGAAAGATTGTCCGACAACTCCTGAAGAGAGAGAGCGTATGAGTAGAGTCCCATATGCTTCGATCGTGAGATCTATCATGTACGTCATGACATGTACAAGGCCAGATATGGCATACTCACTAGGAGTAGTGAGTAGATACCAATCTGATCCTAGAAAAAACTATTGGAAAGTGGTTAAAGCCATCCTTAAGTATTCGAGAAATACTAAGGATCAATGGTTGGTTTATAGCGAGTCAAATCTGAAACTTATGGGGTTCACAGACTCCAGCTTTTGATCTGACCATGATGACAGCAGAAGCATGTCGGGTTATATCTTTACTCTGAATGGTGGAGCTATCTGCTGGAAGAGTTTCAAGCAGCATACTGTGGTAGACTCTGTTTGTGAAGTGGAGTACATCGTAGCATCGGATGCCACGAAGGAAGCTATATGGCTGAAAAAATTCATCATCGAGCTCAAAGTAGCACCCTCCCTCGATGGTCCGATCCTGCTCTATTATGACAGCACTAGTGCCATTGCTCAAGCGAAGGAATCCAAAGCACATCAGCGGACAAAGCATATTTTGCGCCGCTTCCATCTGATCTAGGAGATCATAGATCGAGGTGACGTCGACCTTCAGAAGATCGACGGAAAGGAGAACCTGACCGACCCCTTCACTAAAGCCCTGGCGATAAAGGAGTTCCACAACCACAAGTCAAAGATGGGTATTAGATACTATGCCGAGTGGCTTTAGGACAAGTGAGAATTGTTAGAAAATATGTCCCAAAAGTCAATCTTCAACCTGTTGATGGTTGAGCAACTTTGTATTGTAATTGATTTATTAATAAATAAAATATATTTTTAGTATTTTCATCATAAGTTTTCATCTTCTAATGAACTCCGTTGTTGTGATGAAGTCTTTAGGACTATTTAGGTTCGATAAAGAGAGGATTTATCGATTAGTCCTTAAAACTGTTCACAACCAAATGATGGGCTGTTAATAAGGACGACAGCTTCTATCGAGCATAGGTTGCTGTAGGCCATATAGGTTGGTTGTCCTCTTAATCAAGAAGTGTGGAGATACTGGTATGACATACAGGTGAGATATAAAGGTACATTATCATTGAACGTGACCAACTCCAGAGCATTCTGCTGTCGAGAATGTCTCTGATGGGATATAGGTATAAGTGTCCCTTAGACCTGAGATCGCCTCAGTGACTTGCAAGCAACTCATCGTGCTTTGGTACTGGACTAACTGAATTTTTAATTCAGTGACGAAAGGCTTTTGGGCACAGTCAAGTACTTGCGAAGTCAGAGTGTGATCAAGATGGGATTGACCACTCCAAGAATTGGAGAAGAATGAGTCACTGTATTTCAATTTAGCAAAATCTTGACTAGGATAATCCATCAGATGGATTTGATATTTTGAAATACAATGTGAACAAACTGATCAGAGTTGACAGTTGAACTCTGAGGTATCCTATGAGCATTTTGGTTAAGGAGATGAATTATAAGGAAACTATATCCGTATGGATTTTAAGGATGTTGTTCTACACATTCGACCTATCCGACCATCGAGTACCATTGCTAGATGGTCACTTTGATTGGTATAAAAATTTATTTCTATGCTACCGACTTAGATTCGGATCTATGAGGTCACACACATTAGAGTTCATAATCCGATCGGATGGTTGATCAATGATTAAGAATCATTCTAAGGTTAAATGATCAATGCAATTAACATTTAACCTAGTGCAAGTGTTGTAGGAGGATCAATTAGCAATTTAATTGCTAATTGGCTTAATTTGATTAAGCCAATGGGTTGAGATTAAGTCTAATTGAATATAATTTAATTAGATTTGGTTTGGACTTGATTGGATCAAGTCTAATTAGTTTATTGGATAAGCCAAGTGCAAGAAAAAACTAGTCCTAGTTCAATTAAAACTTGGGTCAACCTAATTTCTAATTTGATTAAAAAATTAAATCAAATTTAAATCTAATTTAATTTGATTAAATTAGAATCTTAATTGGATTAAGATCTATTTTAATTGGATTGATTTGGTTTTGGTTTGATTTGGTTTGAGAAACCAAATTTGAACAAGTCATAGATTGAATCCTAGTAAGACTAGGATTCCACCTTGCGCCACCCTAGCCCCCCACGCCCACTCTCTCTTATTTTGTATGACAAAACCTTCTCTCCCAGGCCTTCACGCATGCCCAAAGCTTTTCACTCTTTCTCTCTTACATAGAATGTGGTTGTGGACCAAGTCAAAGTAGGAATTTGTTTGGATTTCAAATTCTATGAGATAGAATTTTAGGAAATCAAAACTCTTTCCTTATGGCACTGATTTTATCCATATTTTTTTTAAGATTTTTATGAATTTTATGGCACATATTGTACACCCTTTGCTGGTGGTTCATGATAGAAAAAGAAGGAGGGGGTGCCCAAGAGTTGGGCACCCCTTATCTTGCCCTGTTTGTATTTTTCTTGATTAGGTATTTGACCTCGACAAGGATTCTTCATATCTCATTATTTAAGATGAATTTTTTCTTGAAATTTTTGTAAATTATAGAGTATTGAGAGACCTTTGAGGCATGTGAAAATCAGAGAGAAAGAGTATTGGGGCATGGAGATATAATAGACACAAAACTATGTATCTGGGTTAAGCAAAGAGAAGAAGAAGAGGGTCTTCTTCTTGGGTTGCTGAGTTCACCTCTTTCCTTCCTCCATCTATGAGTTTTCTGAGAGTGTCTCATATATAAAACTCCTTCTCTTATTTTTCATCTTTAGAAGAGTCCAAATCAAGAAGAAGGAGGTATCTGATCGACCATCGAAGAAGAATCAGCACAGTACTAACATACTATGCTGATTTCCTGGATCAGGACTTCTGATCGTGATCCGTGGACTCGTGTGGATGACTTTTAAACGTCGGACGTATGTGCAGCTTGTAACATCATCTTCAAGTTCAGATCAGCAAAGTTAGAACGTTTAACTTGCAAGGTAATAGATCTGATCTATTATATTTTACATACATTAGATGTAGCATAGAAACATGTTGATATGATCAACATGTAGTTCTTGCTCTTTATATTTTAATTTTTGATTTAATGTCATATAATAATCATGTAATAGGATCTTAGATCTAGGAATTCTCTAATTTTATAAGATAAATTTTGATTTATTTTTGTCTTCTGCTGTCTGATTTTGAAAAGTTTCAAGATCTAATCCTGAAACCCTGGATCTGGTTCCTTCAGCAGTAAATCGGTCCGAGCTCTTTCGAGCGCTCTCCTTCTCCAGTCCGTTCTCCTTCTGCAGATGCTGACACTTGACGGTCTATTTATGTTGCTTTTTATTTTTATTTCAGACCTCTTATATTTTTAATTTAATATAATAAAATAATAAATTTATTTATGAGTTTATTATGTGAATTTCTTATTTTAATTTTATAGATTATAAATAAAAAATATTATAAATATAAATTAAAAATATATATTCATATATTATTTTAAAAAAAATTATGTGTAAATTTTTAGCAACAGAATTATTTTCGATGACATATTAGTCACCAAAATACTTATTAGCAATGAAAATAATTAGTCATAAATAATTTTTTAATAAATTTAAAAATATTAAAATTTTATATTAAATTATTAATGATGAAAGTAATTTCATCATAAATAATTGCTAATTTAGTAGCAACAAAAAATTTCATCAAAAATTATCATATTTGTGATGAAAATTTTATGTTGCTAATATTTTTTTATAAATCAAAATTTCATAAAAAAATTTAATTAAATTAATAGCGATGAAAGTATCTTATCATAAATAATTTTTTAAATTATTTTTTATTAATGATGTAATAATTCATCATAAATTACTTTTTTTTACGATGAAAATTTTTCATCACGAATAGTTTTCAAAAAAAACTTTTTTTAATGATGAAAATTTTTTATCGATAATATCAATTATTGGCGATGAAAAATTTTTTCCATCATAAAAAATTATCAATAATATCATTATTTGTAACTAAATATCAACGATGATAATTTCGTTGCTAATAACTATTATCAATAAAAATTTATTATTAATGATGAATTTTTTACGTCGCTAATATCCTGTTCTGTTGTAGTAAATGGAGGAAGGCTCATTCTCAGGGGGAGGCTGGAAACTCGGACGTGGTCGTCTCCTTCCTGGCACCATACCTGCAATGCTTAAATCATGCACGTAACTAACTTGACATATAAATGAATATAATAATAACAATAATAGTGAAAAATACATAAATGCTAATGAATAGAATTGTATTACATACTATTATTTCAAGAGAAAATTCAACAAAGAATATAGATCTACTCATCAATATCCATATCCTCCTCGATTTGTAGGTCCTCCTCTGAATCACAATAATCGACTAATCTATCATCTTCTATCTCATCATCATTTATAAACCAATTATCGCCCTCCAAATCATCAAGATTAAATACAAAATCAGCTTCAACTTTGGAGGACGGCAGATCAGTCCTATTCAAAAGAGTTGATACAAGTTCTTCGTCAATAAGGAGCTCGGTCGATATTTGTTCTTTCTCTTGAAAAGCTTTCACTTCATGTAGATCTGAATTTTCATTCATCTCTAGTCGGATTGGTATGTCATATATACCTCTAGGTATTTTTTATACGATATGCCAATCAGCTCAATACTTCGAATCTTTTAAATATATTATTTGTTTCGCTTGAGTTGCTAATATATACGACTCATTCTGGTATCATGTTTGTGCAAAATTTATACTAATAAAGTGTGGATCGATATGAATATTAATATTTTTAGTACTAATATCCCACCATTCACACTGAAACAACAATACCAATTATTGGATTCATACTTCAATTTTATGATATCAATCAATACACCAAAATATTCAATCTCCTCTTCTCCTTCATATCTTATCATAGCAATCCCACTATTCTAGATCTGTTTTTACATCTCAAGCTTTCTTATATGAAATTTTATTCCTCCAATGATACAGAATGCATAGTAGTTATCCCTTCGATCGGGACCATATGCTAAATCATACAACTCATCAGTCACACCCTCTTCTTTATTGAAATACTTAGATTTCATCTACAATATAATATAAAAAATTATATTGATTTAAATAATTAATTTTATAATTATTAAAATAAAATATAGTACTAATGAAACTTATATAGTCTTCAAATTATTTTATAAATTTTTTTCTATGTTGATCATCAACATCTATATTTTCTCCTTGGATAGTATCCTCTTGTGCTCACTGCAACAAGTCATGATTTTTAATTTTACGTCGATATGAAAAAATTAGTTAGAATACTAAAAAGTATGCTAATATGATATTACTCAATAAAATTTTTAATTTTTTTATAATTATTTAAAATATAGAAGTGTGCCTTGGATAGCTCATTTATGTCCATAAACTCATATTTTCTTCCACCCATGGGTCAAACCGTTTGTTTGAATATGGACAGTATTGGCTCATCATCACCCAATTCATGGTTCATATTATGATTTATATGATTGAATCTTATTTTGATATTGTTAAGATACATCGAGCAGAATGCGACATATTCTGTAGCTATGTATGCTTCCGCTGTAGATCCTTCAGGTCGTGCCTTATTATACATATACTTTTTTAGGATACACAAGAATCTAGAAATAAAATAAATTTATATTTAACTAATATATTTATATCTTATAACTGATATGATAAAGAGATTATGATTTTTTTACCTTTCAATAGGATACATCCATCGATAATGTACTGATCCAGCCAAAAAAGAGCTTCCTTTGAGAGATGAACAGCCAAGTGCACCATAACATCAAAAAATAATTATGAAAATATTTTTTTTAATTTATAAAGAATGAGCACAATATCCTTATCAAACTTCTCAAGTAAGTTAATCTTCAATTTTTGACAACATAGTTCTCGAAAGAACACATCCAACTCAATCAATGCAGCTTGAACATCACCACTCAAACAGCCACGTATGATCATGGGAAGCAAATGCTGCATCATCACATGAGAGTTATGATTTTTTATGTTAGAGATATTGCCGTCGTTGTTACCAACACATCACGATATATTTGAAGCTTAAGCATCAGAAAATTTTATGATTTTGAACCATCCACAGAAACTCTTCTTCTCCTTGCCAAATCATGAATAACATATAGCTGGCAATAAAAATTTATCACCTCAATGAACTAAATACAACTCCAACTGGATTTCCATTTCTTGCAAATCAAAACAAGCTTTTGAATTATCTTTTATTTTTTCTGAGACATTCAACACTGTACTTATGACATTATCATAAATATTCTTCTCAATGTGCATTACATCTAGGTTATGACGAAGTAGTAGCTGCTTCCAGTATGGTAGTTCGAGAAATATGCTTTGCTTCGTCCAATTCAGCTCAGCTTCAGTACGCTTTCGCTTACGAGTATCCAATATTTTTTTAAATTTCACATATCTAATGGCTTCAAGTTGTTCTAAAATTTTCACTCTACTTAACTCCTGAGGTGGTGGATGTCGATCGAACTTACCATCAAAATATTGGTTATAATGGATCCTCCAAGAGTGATTAGCAGGTAGAAACTATTGATGACCCATGAAGTAGATTTTTCATCCATGCTTTAAATGTAAGGAAGATATATCTTTGTTGCATATTGGACATACTAGATATCCTTTGGTACTCCACCCAGATACGTTTTCATGTGCAGGAAAGCCATTTATAGTCCGTAAAATAGAAGCATGCAACTTAAAATTCCATCAACTGATAGAATCAAATGTCTGTACTTCATTTTTTCATAACTCTTTCAGATCATCGATTAAGGGTCATAGATATGCATCAATTTCTTTATCTGGTGCTTTCGGACTCAGAATCAACAGTGATATAAAAATAAATAGTTCTTTCATACATTTTCAAGGTGACACATTATATGGTATTAGCATCACAGGCCACATGCTGTAGGAAATACTCAAATTGCCAAAGAGATTAAATCCATCTATCGCTAGACCAAGTTGGAAATTCTACGGGTTATTCGTAAAGTGCGGATGATTTGCATCGAAGTCTTTCCACACTACAAAGTCGGTCAGATGGCTAAGTATGTTCTCCTTCGGAATCCGTTGCTCATGATGCTATCTCATTTCTTTAGCTGTCTTTGTGGACATATATAATCTTTGAAGTCTTGAAATTAATGAAAAATATCCCAAAAACTTATGAGGTATCTTCTTTTCTTTTCTATTATCAATTTTGTACCTAGGCTTACCGCATTTTGGATATTCACTTGCTTATTCATTCTCCTTATAAAATAATATACAGTCATTTTTACAGGCATGTATAGAAATATAGTCAAGTCCTAATTTCTGCATGTATGTTTTTGTTTCAGAATATGATTTCAGAAGTTTCTCTCCATCAGGAAGAACTGCTTTAATCAATATCAAATTTTGGTCAAATGACTTCTGACTCCATCGGTTCATAATTTTAATATGAAGTAATTTAATCAAAAACTCTAGCTTCGAGAATTTTACATAATTGGGGTAGAGTGGCTCTTGTGCATTCCTTGCCAGTTTTGTAAACTATTCAGAAGTCCCTTCTACCTCATTAATATTGTGTTCATGATCAGAACTATCTTCAGATATACTAGTACTCATTGGTACATTTGAGTGAACACCCGAACGTAAATCATCCAATAGTGAACCTATACAATCATGTTCGACAGGTTCAACAGCATCACTATCATCTTCAATATCATAATCGTTGCACATAACTTCATTCAGATCACCCTCCCCATGTCATATCCAGCAAATATACTTCTTGTCCATACCATAACATAATAGATACTCCTCAATAAGTATATGTAATGATGTATCATATTGACACATCACTTGCATGGACATTTTATCCTATTGACACTATCAACCTTACATCATACAAACTCAATAAAATTTTGAATACCGTTTTGATATTAAGGAAAGAAAATACCCCTGACATTCATCCAACTTTTATCGATATCCATCTAACAACAAAGAAAATTATTAACAACAAAGAAAATATCCCTGAAATTCATCCGAACTAGATCCCGACCTGGATCCCAATTTGGATTCGCTATTAACAGATTCTACATATACAAATACAGGATAATTGCTATCTAATTATTTTATCATTTAAAATAACTTACATAATAAATGCATTCGAGCACCAACTAATAGGTAAAGATAGGTCCTATCCCTTTTAGAAATACATCATTTTTATTGTTGCCACAGCTTTGTTTTTTGTTCTATATCCGGAGAAAATCTAACAGCATCTCCGTACAGTTCTCCAAGTATACGATATAGATGGATCATATTTTAACCACATCTAATATATACTCAGAGAATAAATGAGATAAATACGATAGAATTTTTGACAATAGAACAAAGAACACCATGATAATAATAAAAAATTGATGCATTTCTGAACTGCCCAAATAGGACATCCAAGAGCTATTCACAAAATTATTTTAGAGACTCTAGGACCGATTCTTGAACAGAAGTCTAAGGTTACATCAATGCATGTATTAAATCACTACCATACATCTCTCTATGGAAATAGAGAGATATATCCAGATTCTAATCGGATCCTGACCTATATCTGGATCGGATCCCGATCTAGATCCTGATCGGATCCGACCTGGATTCTGACCTCGATCTGATCCGGATTGCGATCTGGATCCAGATCAAAGCACAGATCGGATCCCGACCCAGATCCCAGATCAGATTCGAGTCGATCCGGTTTGGATCCCGATCAAATCAGATCCCTACTTGGATCTCGGATCGGATCCCTATCCAAATCTCAGATCGAATCCTGATCTGGATCCGATTAGGATCGGATCCAAGTCGATGTGGACCAGATCCGAGTCGATCCAGACCAGATCTCGATCCGAATCTCAGATCGGATCCCAACCCGGATCCCCGACCAGTTTGAGATCCCGACCCAGATCAGATCCCGAATCGAATAGTTCATATGCATTAAAAATTTATTATTTTTATTAATAAATTATTAATTTTTTAAAAAAAAATTTATTTCATTAATAAATTATTAATAAATCATTCTCCCCACAACCCCACCCCCCTAGGGCCTCGGTGGCCATCCGTAGGAACACTACCCCCCCTCCCCTGGCCACTGCAGGCCGTCTGCGGCAACACAACGCACCCCCCCCCCCAACATCCTCCACCCTCCACCCCTCCCCTGGCCACCATAGGCCGTTTGCAGGAACACAACCCCCCTGCGTCCTCCATCCTCCAGCCACCACAGGCCGTCTGTGGGAACAACCCCCCCCAGCATCCTCCACTCGAGCCATCCGCAGGAACAAACCCCCCGGGCCATCGCAGGCTATCCATGGGAACAACCCCCCCACCCCCGACGTCCTCCGCCCTCCGGCCACCACAGGCCGTCCGCAGGAACAAACCCTCTCGGGCCATTGTAGGCCATCCGTGGGAACAAACCCCCCCCCCCCGACATCCTCTACCCCCCGGCCACCGCAGGCCATCCGCAGGAACAACCTCCCTGCATCCTCCACCCCCCGGCCACTGTAGGCCGTCCATAGGAACAAACACCCCCCCATCCTCCGGACCCCAATGCCCCTCTGCCCCACCCCGCTTCCACCGGCCCATGGTCCCCCAGCCCTCACGAAACCCCCCCTCCTCCGCCCTCCCCCAGCCCTCACGAAACATCCCCTCCTCTGGCCCCGGCATGACCCACCCCCCCCCCACCCCTCCCTTCCCCACGGAGCCAAAAAAAACTATTTACTTGAAAAGTCGACGGCGGCAGTGGAGGGGGGGCGCTCACTGGTGAGGAAGCCTAGGAGGGTTTCGACGGGTGAGAGGGAGGGAGAGAGCTAGGAGGATTTTACGGGAACTAAGAAAGTAACCTGAGATTTTTACAGAATTTTTAGCGATGCAATTATCAGCGATGAAAAATATACATCACTAAAAATTATTATTAATGATAAAAATAAAATTTTCATCACTAATAATTTTCATCAAATTTTTTTTCTGAAAATTTTTTCCTCTAAAAAAAATTTAACCAAAAAATTCTCAAAAAAAACTAATTTACAATGAAAATGAAATATACGTCGCTAATAACTATTTTACCAATGAAAATAAAATTTTTATAGCTAATAATTTCTATCAAAAAAAAAATTCTCTCTAAAAATTTTTCACTCTAAAAAAAATTAACAAAAAAATTCCAAAAAAAAATTATGATGATAATTTCAATTATTTACGACTCTTATTTTTCATCACAAATAATTTGCTATTTACTTTTTAAAATATTTTTAAATTTTCATAGATTATTTATGACTAAAATTTTATATCATAAATAAAACATATTTATGATGTAAATTTTTTTTACATCATAAATATTAAATTATTTATGACATAAATATTTCATTGTAAATTATTTATTTTTTAAAAAAATTTTGAATTTTTTATCGATTAGTTACGATAAAAATTTTTTTATCATAAATAATTTAGTATTTACGACATAAATAAAATTTTTATCGTAAATAATAAATTATTTACAACAAAAAATATTTTACATCACAAAAATTTTATATTCTTGTAGTATAATTTTTTCTATTTTTTTTTAAATATGACATAATTTTAAAATTTAAAGTCTATTTTCATCATTCATTATCTAAATAATTATTGTTAGAGTATCGTCATAAAAGATTGCTTCGATCCATTAGCCGTAGCTATGTCGATCAATAAAATTTGATTTTGACGGTCACAAATGACCACATGATGATCTGTTAGATAGAGATCATCTATAGATCTAAAAACTTACAACGATGATCTTGATAATATTTTTAGTATATTATCAAAATTCTACTTCAATCAAACATCATTATCATGATCGATTTAGCACGAGATGATTTGAGTCGTTAAATAAAAAATGAGTGATCAAAAGGTCAAACGGTATTCAATTATAAGATGATTTTTTTAGATAAATAATTTTTGCTACTATTTTGATCATTTATATAGTAGTGATCATAAATTCAAACCACATGTATATGAACCATCCAATACTTTATGTCTCTTGATACTCATCTTAAAGTTCTTAAATAATTATAATTATATTTGTGCTTTTGTAAGATCTACTTAATATGGATAGTTCATATACACGTAGTTTGTATTTTACGATCACCATCGGACAGATGATTAAAGTAGTAGCAAAGATTATTTATCTAAAAAATCATCTTATAATCGAACGTCGTTTGATCTTTTAATAACTTATTTTTTATTTAACGGTCAAAATCATCTCATGCTAAATTGATTATGATAATGATATCCGATTGAAATAAAATTTTGATAGTACACTACAAATACCATCAAAATCATCATTGTAAGTTTTTAGATTCATCAATGATTTCTATCTATCAGATCATCATACGATCATTCGTGACCATCGAAATTGAATTTTATTAATCGATGTAGCTTGAGCTACCAGATCGAGGCGATCTTTTATGATGATACTCTAAAGATAATTATTTAGATAATGAATGATGAAGATGGATTTTAAATTTTAAAATAATATCATATTCAAAAAAAAATAAAAAAATTATATTCAATTGTAAAATATATTTATGATCGATTTTTCAGTTGTAAAATATTAAAAAAATTTATGATCAAAAAATTGATTATAAAATATTTGAATTATTTTTTAATTTATAAAATATTTATATCTCAAATAATCTGATATTTATTTTTTAAAAAAATTTTGATTTTAATCGATTATTTACGATAGAATTTTGTGTCGCAAATAATTCGATATTTATAATGCAAAATCCATTTTGCATCATAAATATCTAATTATTTGTGAGATAAATTTTTTTCATCATAAATAATCTAATATTTATTTTTTTAAAATTTTTAATTTTTATTGATTATTTATGATAAAAATTTACATCGTAAATAATTAAATATTTGTGACATTAAATCCATTATGCATCATAAATACTAATTATTTACGATGAATAAGTTTATGTCGTAAATAATCTGCTATTTATTTTTTTAAAAAAATTTTATTTTCATTAATTAGTTGCGATGAAAATTTTATCTCACAAATAATTTAATATTTACGATGCAAAATCTATTTTGCATTGTAAATATCAATTATTTGCAATGAATAAATTTTTATCATAAATAATCTACTATTTATTTTTTAAAAAATTTTGATTTTCATCGATTATTTACGACATAAATTTTGCATCATAAATAATTCAATATTTATAATAAAAAATTTATTTTACATTGTAAATATAATTTATTTACGATGTAAAACTTTACATCGTAAATAATCTGATATTTATTTTTTAAAAAATTTTGAATTTCAATGATTAGTTGCAATGAAAATTTTATATCGTAAATAACTAAATATTTACGATGTAACATCGATTTTATGTTGCAAATAATAGGTATTTGCGATGAAAAAGTTTACGTCGAAAATAATCGATGAAATTCTTTTTAATATTTATGATTTTTGTCGGTTATTTGCGATGCACAATTACATCATAAATAATTTAATATTTACGATACAAACTCTATTTTATGTCATAAATAAATATTATTTACGATCAAAATATTTTTTCATCATAAATAATTTATTATTTATAATGAAACTATTTTTGCATCATAAATAATATTATTTATGATAAAAATTTTTATGTCACAAATAATTTCATCGTAAAAAAAAAAATTTTTATAGTGAGGCTTAGATACAATCATCATTGCCCTAGAGAATTGGCTAGTGATGGATGTAGTGGTCCTGCATGCGGGTGAGGGCGGCGGGGAGGGAGCGGCTGACGGCGAACCCACCACCGTTGCAAGCCATGCCATAGGAGAAGTTCATGTTCTGGAGGTGGCTCTCAGAGATGGAGCTGATGTAGTATGACTGGTGGTGGTTGAACTCAGAGAGGATGTGGACAAGGTTGTCGGGGATGAGGATGGTGTCGTTGTCACCCATGACAAACCACCGGATGTTGTCTAGGCTAAGGCGATACGTCTCAGAGATGATGCGGGAGATGTGGATGGCGGAGTGGCTGCCTTTTTTGTGGGTGTAGGGGAAGCGGGTGGTGTTGTCAGAGAGCTTGAGGGGGGCACAAAGGTAGAGTCGAGTTGTTGAACTCCGTCACTGGCTTGTCAAGCCAAACGAAGCCTTGGATGTAGTGGAGGTGCCACCAAAGCCTGATGTAGTCCTTGCATCCATTCTGGAGGCTGGCGGAGGTGCCACCTAAGCTTGATGTAGTCCTTGCGTCTATTCTGAAGGCTAGCGGCCGAAAACTATGTCCCAAAGGCCCATGGCCATCGCGATGCGGGCAGCTGTCCTGGTGGTGGTGACGTTGGTGGCCGAGGGGGGAGTATGGATGGAGAGATTGAAGGGGGAAAGATGGAGGACCGGATCAGCGACAGCAGAGGTGATGGAGCAGGTGTTGACCTTATAATCAAATTTGATGATTATAAAATATTAAAAAATTATGATATTAATCATATATTTCAACAATGGATATAAAATTTTTAAAGTCTAAATGAAAAAATCATTCTTGAAAAAAATTTTCCTAAGATGTCAAACCAAAGTATTTCAAAGAATAAAATTTTATAAATCTACTTTAAAAGAGTCGATCCCACGAGAGAAAAGTCGACTCCGCATGTTTGGAGCAAACTAGTATGCACTCGAGTCGACTCCTCTGAAGGAAGACTCAACCTTCTTAATGACAACAGAAAGCTACATTTTCAGGAACCCTAGCTCGGATTGACTTTTGAAGAGTTGGAGTTGACCCCAAAACAGCTGGAGTTGACCCTTGGTATAGAACAACACTTACAGGTAGTTTTTTATACTTTTTTAATGACTGATTTTTGGCTCCAACTGCTAGTCCAAGCTTCCTAGTGGCCAAAACTTATTTTTTGATAACTCCCAAGCCTATTAAGAGCAAAAGAATCATTTGGAAAGTAAAATTTAGGGGATTAAATATGAAACATTCAAATTTGTGAAAATTTCATTGAATATCCTTAAGAAGAGAAAAGAGAGAAAAATTATGCAAGAAATTGAGCGAGTTTTTAAGAACAATCTTTACCACCTTCAACTATATTCTCTCAAGCATCAAAAAAAAATCAAGCTTCAAAAGAGCCATCCTTCAGCATCTTCTTCATGCTCAAAAGAATTTAATTTTTTTATTTTTCATTTGTGCTAAATTTCTATATATTGTATCTTATTTTCTTTACAAGTTTTTTTGGAGAAAAAAACTTAGAGTGAAGGTCCATCCAAATCTAAAATTGGATATTTTTTATTTTGGTTAGTAAGCTTAGAAAACCAACTGGGTTGATTGTGAATCTGAAAAATAATCGATATATAATTTTGGTTGGTGATCCTGAAAAATCAACTGAGTTTGTTTGTGATCCTGGATAAAACAAACATGCTATAATCAGATTGATTATGGTAAAATTTTTAAGGAGAGTTTGGAGAGTGGACATAGGTGTGGGGTTGTACTGAACCATTATAAATTTGATCAAGCTACAACTATTGAGGTTGATTTTAGAGAAATTCTGACCTAATCTAATACAATTCTTGATTAGATTTAATCTATTTTTCTAATGAGTCCATATTTATTTCTAACCCTAGGTCTAATCCAATTAGAAGATTTGATACATGCTAATCCGTTATCCATCGATTTATGAAGTGTCTTAAGATCTTCAATTCTCAAATCTAATCCTTTTAAACGTAATTCTAAATTAAATGTGTAAAACGTGTGTTTCAGTTTGTAGAACTATTCTGTTAGGATTTCAAGTGAAGCATATATAATATGTAATGTAATTTTTAAACCCTAAAATTTAATTTTTAGATCTATGTTTAATAATTAAATATGTATAAATCTGATCTAAATATCATATATACATCACATGTATCATGATAATTTTTGGACACTTTCAATTACATCATATATAATATGCAATTCAGATCTTAACAATTTTTATATCTGAATTTATTTTATTAAAATTATAATTAATCATAAATCACTTTAGATCGAATCTAAAAATAATTATGATTAAAATAATTTTAAATTTTTTTCGCTGTGACTTGATCATAGTGGCATTCTTATACGTCATAAGAGAATCCGTTGAATAGACGAAAAAGGAACTCAATCCCTACTTTTTCTTATGATCAGATGGCCTAATGATCATCTCAATTCGAGTACCAAACTACAAAGATTAAAAATTTAATTTTTAAAATTAATTATATCTACTCATGCAATAAACAAAATTCAAACGTGCACACATATGAACATGATCATATCATATATATTATGCATCTAATCTAAGTAAATCACATTATCATATGATATCGCAAATAAATTTTAGATCTGAACCTACTTTTATATAGTATATAAAATATTCAATTGAGATCTAAAATCATATAGAGAAATAATTCAAATACACACATGAACATATAGAAATAAAATTCTAATTAGACCCAATTTGATGTTGTACAAAATTTTACTTAAAATCATATTTGAAAATCTATCAAAATAGATTCAATTTAGATCTTAATTATGTCTAACATTCAATCTAAAATAATATCATAAAAATTTTATGAAAATAGATTTAAAATAAATTTTAATTTGGTTGTTATTTCAGTAAAAATTTGCATCAAGAAAATTCTGATATAATAAATTTATAACAATCTTCAATCAACCATTGATTTGGTTCTTAAAATCATGGTCAAAACTAGATTATAAATTTTATATTAATAGGTTTAAATAAGATTTATTATCTATCATAAAAATCTGATCATATATACATATTAGAAAAGTTAATCTATACATCCATATATCAACTTGGCTCTTTGAAGAAAAAAATCATCCGATCTGATCAGATCATTAGGATGCATCTGAAATTTTTTCTATTCTAATAGTAATACAATATTTATATTTATCTTAATTGTAACAGAATAGAAATTAAATATTGAGGATTTCTTGCTTGAATCCAAAGCCTCACAAGGTCTGAACGCACAAATCCTTTACTTCGTACGCACACCAGGCTTCGTTGGGAAGAAGGATGAAGCCCTGTGCATCAACCCTTAAAAGGGAAGCAAGGGGAGAGAGAAGATCTGATGTTCTCTCCTTAGGGATGCCTGGTAGGGAGTCTTCACACCTAGAAGAGAGTGCCCAAAGAAACTCCACGCAAAGAGAGAAAAGGGACACCTCCCTTTCATGTTGTTGCACAGCCAACTTCTCACCAGTGGTTCCTTGTTTCTTTATCGCACAAAAGAAGTTCCTCAAGGTGAAAATTAGCTCCCTCCTTTAATACGTAAGGCACCACAATTTGATCCAAGGTTAGAACTCATTTAGGACACAAATTCCTTATCAAATAAAGAAACCCAGAAGAAATAAAGAGGGCGTGCACCATCCTTTGCCTGAACTTCTTTCACACATGCATATAGGCGAAAAAAGTTTGCGCTCCTCTTCTTGGTCGGCTACTCCATGAGAGAGAGTTTCAAAAATTTGGGACTCTTTGGTTCTAAAACAAATGGGCTCAGATTTGACTCGTTTTGGATCCTATTCGAACCAGATTCGAAGAGCTTGTCAATCCTAATCTAATTAAGATTTTGATCCAAATCTAACTTAAAATTTTAATTTAATTAATTTTTAATTAAATCAGATCTAATCTAAAATTAATTAGGATACAAATTCAATATCTCATAAATCTCTTAGATCATTGATTAGGTCATTATCATCCCCAAAATTAAACTTGAACCTCATGTCCAGTGCTAGCTAGATATAGTCAACTGTTTAATCTCGTACGATCTCTAACTTAATTCTCAATTAAGTTAATCTATTTGTTCAATCAAATCTCATACTTTCCAATTGAACACATAGACTTTAGTCGATTCTTTTCTACTTTGCCTAATTTTGTGCTGACTCCATAGATTCGAACACTAAGTCAGTAGTATGAAAAATTATTTTCTGTACTTATCGAAGTTACTATTTAGTAATGATTTCCAATATCTGGATAGGTTGAATATTTGCAAGGCAACACTCAAGAACCTAGAAATATGGTTACCGCATAATTCATCCCTTTGATCCTGAATGCTCAAGACGATCTAGGGTTTAATTGTCAATTATGGATTACTCATCCATATTGTATTTCAATTTTTTTTAAATCCTATGACTTATCACATAGATTGCCCCGATCGAGATCTTACTCAATTGAAATACAATGATGCATTAACTCCTAAAATACGAAGGAATCAATCCCATTTTAATCTACACACCGACTACAATAAGTACTTGAGTGTGTCCAGAAACTTTTCATCACTAAATTAGAAATTCAGATAGTCCGACACCAAAGCATAGTGAGTTGATTGTAAGTCACCGTGATAATCTCAGATCTGAGGGACACTTATGCTCATATTCTTTACAAGCTGCTCTTGACAGTAAAACACTCCATAGGTGAGTCACTTGTTCAGTGACGATGTACTCTTACATCTCATCTATATGTCATACCAGTGTCTCCACACTCCTTAATTTTGTTAGAAATTATGTCCTAAAGTCAATTGACTTATTATAAATAATTAAATTATATATATAAATTATTGATCAATAAATAAAAGTAATTTTAATTTTTTCATCATAAGGTATACATCTTCCTTATTAGAACTCTTGTATTGTGATGAAGTTCGTAGAACTATATTATGATCAATAAAGAAAGATTTATCGAATAATTCTTAAACATGTCCACGATCAAATGATACGTTATTAATAGGACGATAACGCTTATCGAGTACAGATCATTGTATGCTATATAGGTTGATTGCCCTCGTAACCAAAGAGTGTGGAGACACTGGCATGGCATACAGATGAGATATAGGAGTACATCATCACTGAACAAGTGACTCACCTACGAGCGCTCTACTATCAAGAGCAGCTCACAAAATATACAGGTATAAGTGTCCCTCAGATCTAAGATCACCATAGTAACCTACAAGTAATTCACTGTGCTTAGGTACCGGACTACCTACATTTCTAATGCAGTGATGGAAGGCTACTGGATATAGTCAAGTGCTTGCAAAGTCTATGTGTGGATGAAGATGGGATTGACCCCTTTAAATTATAAGAATTAATGCATCACTATATTTTAATTTAGTAAAATTTTGGTCAGGATAATCTATATGATGGATTTGAAAGATTGAAATATAATGTAGATGACTGTTTCAGGATTGACAGTTAAACCCTACATCACCTTGACCATTAGGATTAAAAGGATGAATTATGCGGTAACCATATATCGAGGTTCTTGAATACTGCTTTGTAAATATTTAACCTATCTAGACGTCAGGTATCATTGCTAGATAGTCACTTCGATTAGTATAGGAAGGAGTTCCTATGCTACCGATTTAGTGTTCGAACCTATGGAGTCGCGTATAAAAGTCAAACAATATAGAAAAAAATTGATCGGATATTTATATATTCGATTTGAAAGTATGAGACTTGATTGAATATGTAAATTAACTTGATTAAGAATTAAGTTATAGATCATACAGAATTAAATGAAGAAAATATGTGGTAGTGTAGTACATGCAATTTTAAAATTTTGTACAGCAGAAATAATAGATTAAACGATTTAATCTTAATCACATGTATAAGATCCAATCTTAGACTACCACATCATGATCTTTGATATGAAAATATATACTTTAGATCTGAAAATAAAAATCGCATCGATCTCATCGATGCTGAAATTCTAGATCTAATTATTAGATCTACCATAGGAATCAAAACAAGTTAGAGATTGTTACCAAACAAGTTTGATCTTGATCTCCTCTGATCCAATGGTTGAGAAGATGTTCTTCAAATCACTTGTAGCCACACAGAGTCGTTTGGCCTCTACAAGAAGATCCACACGAAGACTGACGTAGATCAGGGACTTAGAGGTGCTAGCCTGCAAGTAACTTTGACAGCTGATTTGTTCCTCCTTCTTCGAGTACCTTGGATCCTCCAAAGTGAGAGGATCAAGAAGAGGAATAGAGGAGGAGGAGAAGAGACTCTAGAAATAAAAAACACTAAGAGAATGATCATGGGACATCCAAGAGAGAGGACCCCTTTTTATAGACTAGGAATTAGGGCTTTCCAAGAAAGGGCACCAAGAGTCAATGCCAAAACCTCCCTTTGGCATCTCAAAAAATTCCAAAAAAATTATTAGAATGTGGAGAAAGATTCTGAAGTCTCACACACCAAAGGATTCTTCAAGAAAAATAAAAAAAAAATTAATATGGTGCCAACAATATCCCATGCATGAAAAATCTCTTTCCTAGTTTACCTCTTATTTCTAATTCGGATCACATTCGAATTAGAAAAGAGATAATATTATGACTCATCAGCTATAGCCACCCACACTTATTGCATCCTCTATCATGATACCAAAAATCACAACCCAAATCCAATTAGGCGTGAAGAAATTGGTATAGATTCAAGTGTGGCGCAAAAGATAAGGATAAAGTCCTAGTTGACGAGGACTCTTCATTTCTAATTCTGATTCTAATCCAAATCAAATTTGGATTGAATCCACTAATAGAAATAAATCTAATCCAATTAGAAATCTAAATATTTCATCAAATTTCTAATCCAATTAGGAATTAGCCAAATCAAAATTCTGATCGAATCAGGATCAAATTTTTCTTGTAATCGGGCTCGATTATATCAAACCCAATCAGAGTCGAACTAAATCTAACTCAATTAGACTTAATCCAAAGCTCTTTACTCAATCAAATTGAGTCAATTACTAATTAATTCTTTAAAAATAATAGAATCCCAATCCCAGTATGACTCTTCATCAGAGTCACAATTCAATTGGACTTTTCAGCCATTTGAACTGACCAAATCTTCTAATACATGTGATCCTATAGGTTCAAACTTAAGTCAGTAGCATAAGAATAATTTTCTATACCAATCGATGTAACCATCTAGCAATGATGATCCGATGATCAGATAGGTCGAAGTATTGTAAAGCAACCTTCTAAAACCTACTGGCGTATGGTTACCGTATAATTCATCCCTTTGACCCAAATGCTCAAAGCGATCTAAGATTTTACTGTCAACCCTAATTTAGTCGACCACACTATATTTTAACCTTTCAAATCCATCTCATAGATTATTCTGATCAAGGTTTTACTGAATTGAAATATACTGATGCATATCTTCTACTAATTCAAAGGGGTCAATTCCATCTTGACTAACACACCGACTGATAAGTATTGGACTGCACCCAGTAGCCTTTCGACATTGAGTTAAAAACTCAGATGGTCTCGTACTAAAATACAGTGAGTTACTTACAAGTCATCATGATGGTCTCAGATTAGAGGGACACTTATATCTATATCCTTCACGAGCTACTCTTGACAGCAGAGTGCTCGGCACATGGTCACATTCGATGCGAATGTACTCCTATATTCTATCTACATGCCATAACAGTATCTTCATACTCTTTAATTAAGAGGACAACCAACTTATATGGCATACAATGACCTACACTTGATATAGCTATCATCCTAGTAATAGTGTATCGTTTGGTCGTGAACATTTTTAAGGACTTAATGACAGATTCTCTTTTGTTGATTAATCATAATCCTAATGACTTCATTACAACATAGGAGTTCCAAGATGGATAATTTGTAATGAAAAAATTAAATAATTTTTATTAATAAAAATTTATATACAATTTACAAGATGAGCATAATCGTCTAACGATTGACTTTGGGACATATTTTTCAACAACTCTCATTTGGACTAAAGCCAATCGGTACAGTATCGAATATCCATCTTTGACTTGTGGTTATCGAACTTCTTGATTTTGAGAGCTATAATAAATGGGTCAGCCAGATTTTCTTTTCCATTGATCTTCTGAAGGTCGATGTCACCTCGATTCATGATTTTTCGAATAAGGTGATAGTGACGCAAAATATGTTTGGTGTACTGATGTGATCTCGGCTCCTTGGCTTGAGCAATGACTCTAGTATTGTCACAGTATAACAAGACAGGACCATCAATAAAGGGTGTCATTTCGAGCTCGTCAATGAACTTCCGCAACCATACAACTTTCTTCGCAGTATCGGATGCCGCGATATACTCTGCTTCGCAAACAGAGTCAGCCACAGTGTGCTGCTTGAAATTTTTTTAGTAGATTATTCTACCATTTAGAATAAAAATATAATCCGACATAATCTTGCTATCATCATGATCTGATTGAAAGCTGGAGTCGGTGAACCTTACCAGTTTCAAGTCAGTTTTACCGTACACAAGCCATTGATCCTTAGTATTTCTCAAATACTTAAAAATGATCTTTACGACCTTCTAGTGGTTTTTTTCTAGATCAGATTGGTATCTGCTCACTACCCCTAGTAAGTATGCCATATCTGATCTCATACATGTCATGGCATACACAATAAAATCCACTACCGAAGCATATGAAACTCTACTCATATGATCTCTCTCTTGAGGAGTTGTTGGACAATCTTTTTTCGAAAGAAAAATTTTTTGGCCTATCGAAAGATAGCCTTTTTTAGAATTCTCCATGCTGAACCATTTCAGTATGGTATCCATGTACGTAGATTGTGAGAGCCCAAACAATCTCTTAGATCTATCCTTATAGATCTTCATCCCTACGATATAGGTTGCTTCTCCCAGATCCTTCATGGAGAATTATGATGACAGCCACACTTTTATTTCTTGTAATGCAGGGACATCATTCCCGATTAAGAGAATGTCATCCACATACAACACAAGAAATATAATTATTGAACTATTTGCCCACTTATATATGCAGGGTTCTTCTCCATTCCTAACGAAGCCATACGTTCTGATCACCTTATCAAAATGTATGTTCCAACTCCAAGATACTTGCTTCAATTCATAAATGGATCTCTGAAGCTTGCACACCTTAGACTCATTTGTGGATGTGAACCCTTCAAGTTGTATCATATATACCTCTGTATTCAGCTCTCCATTTAAGAAAGCTATCTTCACATTCATCTACCAGACTTCATAATCCAGGTATACTGCTATCGCAAGCATGATCCGAATGGATTTGAGCATTGCCATAGGAGAAAATATCTCATCATAGTCAATACCATAATATTGACGATAATCCTTGGCAATCAAATGAGTTTTATAGGTTTCCACCTTTTCGTCTGTGCCCCTCTTCCTCTTGAAGATCCACTTACATCCTATGGGTTTAACCCTTTCAGGTGGGTCAACTAATATCCATATATCGTTTATCTTCATAAACTCCATTTTGGATTTCATGGCTTCAATCCATTTGTCAGAGTCAGACCTCTGCATCGTATCTATGTAAGTGATTGGATCCTCATTGTTCTCATCAAGTTCAACAGGATCCCCATCTTGGACTAAGAAACCTAAGTATCTGTCCGACTGACACAGTACTCTACCCGATCGCCTTAAGGATGTTTGTGTGGTGGGCTCCGGGTTTGATCTCATCAAATCCGATTCAGATTTAATCATTGGTGTCAATTCTTCTATCTGTCGAACTTCATCAAGTTCGATTTTAGAGGTACTTATTCCTTCACTAAAGAATTTTTTTTTCAAAAAGTGTGCCTTACTGCTAACAAACATCTTTTATTTAGCAGACAGGTAAAAGTAATATCCCCTCATTTTCTTAGGGTATCCTACAAAGTTATATTTATCGGACCTAGGCCTTAGCTTGTCAGTTTGTAATCGTTTAACATAAGCCGGACATCCCCAGACCCTAAAGTAAGAGAGGTTTGGCCTACGTCCTAACCATATCTTATATAGTGTCTTACTAACTGATTTACTCGAAACATTATTAAGCACAAAATAGGCTGTTTCAAGTGTATATCCTCAAAAAAAGATCGACAGAGTTGCAAACCCCATCATGGACCAAACCATGTCCAACAAGGTTCGATTCCTCCTTTTCGAGATGCTATTATGTTGTGGTGTCCCTGGAGGGATCCATTGGGAGAAAATTCTATTCTCTCCTAGATATGTCAAAAATTTATTAGAGAGATATTTACCTCCTCAGTCAGACTGAAAAGTTTTAATATTTTTTTCAGTTTATTTTTCTACTTCATTACGGAACCATTTGAACAATTCAAATGATTCAAACTTGTATTTCATCAAGTAGACGTACCCATACCTAGATAGATCATCTGTAAACGTAATGAAATAGCTATACTTTTCTCTGATATATGTGCTCATGAGTCCACATACATCAATATGTATCAGACCCATCATATTACTGGCTCGTGTTTCATCAAGTAGACGTACCCATACCTAGATAGGTCGTCTGTGAACGTAATGAAATAGCTATACTCTCCTCTGGCACATGTGCTTATGAGTCCACATACATCAGTATGTATCAGACCCATCATATTACTAGCTCATTCATCTTTTTCAGTAAAAGGTGACTTGGTCATCTTTTCAAGCAAACAAAACTCACAGGTAGGTAACGATTCATAATTATTTTTATCAAGAACTCCTTCATGAGCTAACATGTTTATCATGTTCTTGTTGATATGACCTAGCCTATAATGTCAAAGGTAGGCATCCATGACATCATCTATTCTAGGATGTTTATTTGAAATGTACATTACATTAGGCCTAGATATAACATAGATACTATTATTCAACTATCCACGCAAAATTATAACACCATTCAAAATAATATCATAAAAGTTTTTCTTTATTGATATTTCATAATTAAAATTGGCCAAAAACCCTACAGAAATAACATTTAAAAGAAAATTAGGAAAGTAATGACACTCATCAAGAACAATGTACTGAGACTCGAATACAAGCTTGATGATTTCTAAAGCTAGAATTGGAACTAATCTTCCATCTCCAACGTTCAGGAATCTCTCGCTATCTTCAAATCTCTTAGTGACTTGAAGACCCTACAACGAATTGCAAATGTGAATAGGGCACCAGTATCCAATATCCAGATCATTGTATTAAAAAGAGAGAAGTTACAAGGTATTATCACATAAGCACCTTGTCCAGTAACTGATTGCTTCTTCTTCTTTAGCCTGTTCAGATCAAGAGAAGTGATATACTGAGAATAATTTCTCTTTCAATAATCCTGCTTCTTACAAAAGAAGTATTTTTTCTGACTTTGTCAGCCTTAAACTTGGATTTCTGAGACTGACTCCCAGCACCAGACACCTTCTTATTCTTCTTTTTTTTTCTTCCTTAAAAAGATGATGACTACCCGAAGAAGATCCTCCCACTAGATTCATCGTCTCCTTGTGGAGCTGGTAATCTTTCTCAAAAATCTGTAGCAACCCCAACAAACTGTGGTAGTTGACTACAGGCTTCGTCATTCTAAAATGATCGAGGAACGGTAGGTAGGACTTAGGTAGAGAGTTTAGGATCGCATCCTTCTCCAACTATTCGTGCAAGAAAAAGTCAAGTTTGCTCAGTTTTTCAATATGCTTGATCATATACAATACATGATCGATAACAGATGCATTCTCCCTCATCCGGACATTGAAAATGGTGCAACTAGTCTTGTGCTGCTCAATGCCGTCAAGAGTACCAAAAGAATCCCTCAACACTTGAAGTATTTCCTTTGGTTGAGCCTCTTCAAATTTTTGGCGGAACTCATCATTCATAGAGGCTCGCATAATACAATGAACCGTGGTGCGGTCGTTGAGCCAAGTCAAATAAGTATCTCGAATCGTACCTCGGGTGTTGGGAGCAAGCATCTCAGATGCCAAATTCGTTATCACATAAAAGATCCTCTCGTGCTCTAGGACTATCTTTAATTTTTGATACCAATTATCAAAATTCAGTCCGATAAGCTTTTCACTGTCCAACAGTGATCAGAGAGATAAGTTTGAGGTCATATCTACACACAAAAAAAAATACAAAGCCTAATTAGTATATGAATTTATTAATCATAAAGATTTGGACTTTAGTCTAAAGGTCCTCTCACTATTTTATATGAATTGGTAGCCTATACCTCCAATTCAAAGAATTATCTTAATTCTTTAGTGGGTACTAGAATCCACATAGACTATATATAGGCCCGAGGATGGCTCGATCAACCCATATGCACCTATAGGTAGGTTCTCAATCAATTATTTCTTCAAATAATTTTTAGTATTTAATTTAGCTCCAGATTTAATTTCAGTAGGCGATGGACCTCCACTGAAAGTTTTGGTTAGATCAAACCATTAACATGAATCTACTCAGTGATTCTATCTAATGAGTGATTAGGTTTGAGGATGGCTCGGTCAGCCTAACTATCATCAGATAGTTCAACGAAGTCATCATATGATGAATGATAATTTTATTATTCAGAATGAACACTAGACGAATGGCACCTGCAATATCAATCATAAATAATGGACCCATTATCACTCACCTTAATGTGAGGCTATGATCTAGTTATCACCACAACTAGCTTATTTTAGAGACCTAATAATTTAGAGAGTTTAATCAATTTAGAAAGAAAGAGAGAAGAAAAGATCAATCAGGAGACCACAATCATTTCACTGACTTCATCAAGTCACTAAATCGGATTAGATCATACTGATTGAACTAGCATCTAGATCAGTCATATTGATTAACCTTAATGGCATAGGCTAACTCGAATCACTTAGCGATCTAATTAAAATCTAGTTTACCAAATTGGTCAGATAAGTGAGATCGATGGGAGGGTCTGCTAAGCTTGCCTTAGACACCGTCGAAATGGCCAGGTAAGCCGCTCCCAATTAAAAACCACCAGTCAAAAAACTAAATTTATCTTAGACATCAATTGGTTAACTAGTTTCGATTTGACCAACCTAATAATTCGAGTTCAACCACTGAGCCACAATCAAGATCCATTTGATCTAATCAAAGATATGGACTTGACCATCTACAACTATTATATTAGAGAAACTCTGATTAATCTAATTCAATATTTGGTTAGACTAAATCAATTTCTCCACATGGTCAATCAATTCTTTGATTCTAACCTTAGGTCTAACCCAATTAAAAAGAAGAATCTGATTTGAGCTAACCCATATCTCATGTTTTATGTAATGTCATTAGATCTAAATCACAATTCTAGATCTATTAGGTTTAACATTTAATTCTTAATTAAGTTTTGCATCAACATGGTTAAAATTTTGAAGATAATTTTTTATATAAACTTTTTACATCAAATCATAAAATTTTTTAGATCAATTCTAAATTTTTATGATTTTAAATCAAAATAATTTTGATTAATCAAGATTAGATGTAACTAACCATCTTCATAACTTGTATCACATACAACAACACCTAGAGATTTCAAGATCTAGGATTTTGCAAGAAAGTAAGTTTGTTCTTTTTGCTTTCTTCTTCATGGGACCTCACAGTGGCACCCCTACACATTATGAAGAGCATCTCATTGAATGAAAAGAGAGGGTTATGAAACCCTACTTGCTCCTATGATCGGACGGCCTGGTGATTATCCAATCCGAGTACTTTGCTACTTAGAACATCTAATCTAAATAAATAATAATAAGATTTAAAAATAAACTAATTTAGATCTAATCTAAATCATAAATAAACAGATCAAATAAAAAAAATCAGATCTAAAGTCATATTGATTCATATCAAAATAATCTGGCTCTGATACCCATTGAAGGAAATATGCGGTAGTACAGTACATACAATTTTAAAATTTTATGCAGCGAAAATAATAGATTAAATAATTTAATCTTAATCATATATATAAGATTCTATCTTAGACTATCACATCATGATCTTTGATATAAAAATATATACTTTAGATCTGAAAATAAAAATCGCATCGATCTCATCGATGTTGAAATTCTAGATCTAACTATTAGATCTACCATAGAAATCAAAATAAGTTAGAGATTATTACCAAACAAGTTTGATCTTGATCTCCTATGGTCCAATGATTGAAGAAGGTGTTCTTCAGATCACTCACAGCCACATGGAGTCGTCTGGCCTCTACAGAAAGATCCACGTGAAGACTGAAGTAGATCAGGGACTTGGAGGTGCTAGCCTGCAAGTAACTTCGACAACTGATTTATTCCTCCTTCTTTGAGTACCTTGAACCCTCCAAAATAAGAAAAGATCAAGAAGAGGAATAGAGAAGAAGGAGAAGAGGTTCTAAAAATAAAAAAATACCAAGAGAATGATCATGGGATGTCCAAGAGAGAGGATCCCTTTTTATAAACTAGGAATTAGGGCTTTCCAAAGAAGAGCACCAAGAGTCAACACCAAAACCTCCTTTTGGCATCCCAAAAAATTTCAAAAAAATTATTAGAACATGGAGAAGGATTCTAAAGTCTCACATGCTAAAGAATTCTTTAAGAAAAATAAAGAAAAAATTAATATGGCACCAATAATATTCTATATATGAAAATTTTTTTTCCTAGTTTACCTCTTATCTCTAATTCGGATCACATTCGAATTAGGAAATAGATAATATTATGACTCATCAGCTATAGCCACCCATCCTTATTGGATTCTCTATCATGATATCAAAAATCACAACCCAAATCCAATTAGGCATGAAAAAATTGGCATGGATCCAGGTGTGACACAAAAGATAAGAATAGAGTCCTAGTTGACAAGGACTCTTCATTTCTAATTCTGATTCTAATCCAAATCAAATTGAGATTGAACCCACTAATAGAAATAAACCTAATTCAATTAGAAACCTAAATATCTCATCAAATTCTTAACCTAATTAAGAATTAGCCAAGTCAAAACTCTGATCGAATCAGGATCAAATTTTTCTTATAATCAGGCTTAATCATATCAAACCCAATCAGAGTTGAACTGAATCTAATTCAATTAGACCTAATCCAAAGCTCTTTGTTCAATAAAATTGAGTCAATTACTAATTAATTCTCTAAAAATAATAAAGTTTCAATCCCAGTGAGACTCTGTCCCAGAGTCCTAGTCGAAGTAGGACTCTTCACCAGAGTCACAATCCAATTAGACTCTTCAACCATCTGATCTGATCAAATCTTCTAATACGTGTGACTCCATAGGTTCGAACCTAAGTCAGTAGCATAGGAATAACTTTCTATATCAATCAATATAATCATCTAGCAATGATGACCCGACAACCGGATAGGTCGAAATATTACAAAGCAACCTTCTAGAACCTACTAGTGTATGGTTACCATATAATTCATCTCTTTGACCCAAATGCTCAAGATGACCTAGGATTTAATTATATTTTAACTGATGCATATCTTCTACTAATTCAGAGGGATCAATTTCATGTGGACTCACACACTGACTTGATAAGTACTTGACTGCATCCAGTAGTCTTCCAACACTAAGTTAGAAGCTCAGATGGTCCGGTACTAAAGCACAGTGAGTTGCTTACAAATCATCATGGTGGTCTCAAGTCGGAGGGATATTTATATCCATACTCTTCATCAGCTACTCTTGACAGCAGAGTGCTCGACATATGATCACATTCGATGCGAATGTACTCTTACATTCCATCTACATGCTATAACAGTGTCTCCATACTCTTTGATTCAGAGAATAACCAACTTATATAGCGCACAATGATCTATACTTGATATCGCTATCATCCTAGTAATAACGCATCGTTTGGTCATGAATATTTTTAAGGACTTAACGATAAATCTTTCTTTATCGATTAATCATAGTCCTAAGGACTTCATTATAACATAGGAGTTCAAAGATGGATAATTTGTAATAAAAAAGCTAAATAATTTTTATGAATAAAAATTTATATATAATTTATAAGATAAGCACAATCATCTAATGATTGATTTTGAGATATATTTTTCAACATTAAATGCTAACTATGTTCAGCTTGCACTGCACATGAGGTGCGGGTTTGATTGTGGGGATGAATTAAATTAAATCGATGATCCAACGGATTATGGGAGAATGGATTGATTCCTAATTACTTTAGATCAGATCTAATCTAATTGAACTTAACTTTATTAAGGTTTGATTGGATTAATTTATCAAGTTGGACTTGGACAAGAGTCTTAATTGGATTAGGATCAGCAGTCTTTTCAAAATTGATTCAAATCGAATTCAAATTGATTCAAATCTTAACCAAATCTGATTTGATGTACTTAGTCACTTTTTTCAAGCATTCTCTCTCCTTATGGGTCGGTCAAGATGGATGGGAAGGGGCTGGAAATAGCCCCATCTCTTTTGGGCGTGCGCCATAATGGAAGGAGGCACAGTTCCTACTTGGATTAGGATTCCTTGTGTTTTAGAAAGTTTGGATTTGATTTAAATTTGAAAAGTTCTTTTTATAGCACCCAAAGGAGTTTGATTTGATTTAAGATCTCTTGCCTATATAAGAAGGGGTGTGGAGAACGTGGAAAGTAATCAATTAAAGGCTTAGCATAGAGATTCCTTGGTGTGGGCATCCCCTCTCTCTTGGGCGACACCTAGCATTGGGCATCTCACTCCTCTTGGCATCCTCCTTCCTTGTGGTGGCGTGTGGGCTGTTCTAAAGATTTGAGATTAGATCTCAAGTGTTCTTCTCCTTCCTTTCCAAAGAAAGAGTTCATGCCTCTCTCCTACAGTATTTGGTGCGCACTCGAAGTAGAGGATCCGTGCATCCGAATCTCACGAAGTAAATTGATTGAGGAACTTCTTCAACCTTGATCTTTATCCACTATAAATCAAGGTAAGAATTTATAAATATTATAAAAATTTTAATTATTAATTTATTCTATCTTTCTAACATCCGATGCGATCGGACAAATTTTTTCTTCAATTGGTATTAGAGCCAGGCCTATATGATATGATCGCATAGTTAAATTTTAAATTTTTTTTAATTTTTTTTATCTAGTTTTGAATCAAATTTTTTAATATGATTAAACTTTAGTCTCTTATAATTTCATCTATATATTTTTCATCTGATTTTGACCAGAGTATCGAATCGAAATCAATCCCTAAATTTAAACTACTGAAAATCTATTTTAGTAAAATTTTCTATACAGATTTTTATGCTGATTTAATACCTGATTATGCATAGATTTAAATCTATTTTGATAGATTTTTTGTAATGTAATTCAATTAGAGAATTGATATTTGAATCAGACTCAAATCTAAATTTATTTAACAAAGTTTTAGATCTAATTTCAACATAATACCTATGCATATTTGATCACATATCTAACCAAAATTTTTTTATGCAATCATGCATATGTTTGAAATAGATTTCTATATTATTTTAGATCTAAATTAATCATTTTATATACTATATAAATTTAATTTTAGATCTAAAATAATATATCTGATGCAATGATCTAATAGGATTAGATGTATAACATATATGATATGATCATATTCATATGCATTCCTAGTTTGTTTGACAATTTCTATGGTGATGTAATTGATTTTTGAAATTAGATTTCAGATCTTAGTAGCCTAATACTCGAATTAAGAAGATTACCAAGCTATCCGATCATAAGAGTAAGTATGATTTAAAAACCTTCTCTATCTATTCGATGGGGTACTCTTATGATATGTAAGGATGCCATTATGATCAAGTCTCATGATGAAGAATAGCAAAAAAATTTTTAAAATTATTTTAATCATGAATATGTCTAGATTAGATCTAAAGTGATTTATAATTAATTATAATTTTAACAAAATAAATTCAGATATAAAAATTAAATTTTATTATTGAATTGTATGTTGCATATAATGTAGAAATTTAAATTTCTATGATACATATGATGTATACATGAAATTGATACATATTTAATTATTAAAAATAGAATTAAAAATTAGATTTTAATTTGAAACATATGGTATGCTTCACTTGAAATCCTAGTAGAATATTTCTACAAACTAAAACACACGTTTGGAATACTTAATTTGGAATTAAATTTTTAAAAAAGATCTAGATTTGAGAATTGAAGATCTTAAGATACCTCATAAATTGATGGGTAATGGGCTAGCACGAATCAGCTCATCTAACTTGGTTAGAGCTAGGTTAGAAATAAATATAGACCTATTAGAAAAATTGATTAAATCTAATCAAATATTGAATTAGATTAGATCAAAATTTTTTTAAATCAATCTCAATAGTTGTAGCTTGATCAAGTCTATATTTTTGACCATACTAATTAGACTATGATCGTGGCTCTGAGGTTTAGTTCGAGTCTTTTGGCTGACTGAATTGAAACTAATCGATCAATTGATGTCTAAGATAAGTTTGACAATATTACAAGGCAATTCGATTGATGATTTTTAATTGGTAGTTTGCTTACTTGACTATTTCGATGGTGTCTAAGGCAAGCCGAAGCAGATCCTCTCACCGATCTTACTTATCTGCCCAATTCGATAGATCATATTTTGATTAGGTCACTGATTGATTCGAGCTGACCCATGCTATTAAGGTAAATCAGTGTGATTGATTTAGGTGTATCTAGACTAGCTTGTATCAAGTCCTCTTCATAACTTGATGAAGTCAATGAAATGATTTATGACTCATAGGTCAATCTCTTCTCTTATTCTTAAATCATTAAATCAAATTCTCTAAATTATTAGATCCTTAAAATGCTACAGTTATAGGGATAACTAGTTCATAGCCTCCCATTAAGGTGCGTGATAATGCGTCCAATATTCTAAATAGGTATTGAAGGTGCCACATGTCTGGTGTCTATTAGATATTGAAATTATCATTCATCATATGACCACCTTATTGTGCCTTTTAGATCAATGGCTAGGTTGGTCGAGCCATACTCAGACCTTAATATTTGTTTGTTGGATGCACTTGGTGTAGCATGTTAATAGTTGGACTTAACTAAGATTTTCAGTGGAGGCATCATACGTCTGTTGAAGAGATGCCTGGGGTAAAACATAATTACTAAAAATTATTTGATAAAATAATTGGTTAAGAATCTACCCATGTATGCACTAGGATTGGCCAAGCCACACTCGAACTCGAATGCAGTCTGTGTGGATTCTAGTATCCGTTAAGGGATTAATGTAATTTTTCGAATTGGAGGTAGCAGCTATCAATTCATATAAAATAGTGGGAGGATCTTTAGATTAAAGTCTATATCTTTAAGATTTAAAAAATTTATATACTAATAGGCTTTTGGTTTTCTTCTTTTCAACTATGGCCAATATATTATCGATCCGATCATTGTTGGACAGCGACAAGCTTATCGGATCAAATTTTGATAGTTGATATCGAAAGCTAAAGATCATCCTGAAGTACAAAAGTATCTTGTACATGCTTATGGATCTCACACCCGAAGAATCTGCTATCAATGTACCCCATGCTGCAAGAGACACTAATGTGAAGTGGCTCAATGACCACACGATAGTGTATTATGTTATGAGGATAGTTATGAATGATGAACTTAGTCGTAAGTTCGAAGATGCACAACCCAAGGAGATAATTCAATTGTTGAATGAGTCCTTCGGTACCCCTAAGGATGCTACGAGATATAAAACCTCTTGCGCTATGTTCAATGCCCATATGCGAGGAGCGTCAGTCACAGATCATGTATTGTACATGATTGAGTAGATTAAATGTCTGAACAAATTTTGCTTTCCGTTACATGAACAATTGGATAAGGATGCTATCCTTAACTCACTACTGAAGTCCTACCTACCCTTCTTGAGTCATTATAGAATGATCAAGCCTGCAGTGAACTACCATGATTTGCTAGGATTAGTGCAAACATTCGAGAAAGACCATCAGCTCTAGAAGGAGTCGGTGCATATCGTGGGAGGAACATCTATAGGCCGCCATTCCTCTAAGAGAGGAAAGATGAAGAAGGTGCAAAAGAATCGTGTCATCGATCCAAAGTCGAAACAGGGCAAGAAGTCGAAAGTTGATAAGAGTCAAGCAGAATACTTCTTCTGTAAGAAGTCGGATCATTGAAAGAGGAATTGTCCTACATATATAGCTTTTTTTGATCCAAACAGGCCAAAGAACAACAGAAGCAAGCAATTTATTACTTCACAAGGTACTTTTATGATAATTCTTTATAATTTCTCTATCTGTGATACTACTACCTGGATATTGGATACTAAAAGTTTCATTAATATTTACAACTTGTTGTAGGAACTATAGGTCAGTAGAAAATTTAGAGAAGACAAGTGATTCCTGAACGTTAGAGATGGAAGTCTTGTTCCAATTCTAGTTTTAGAAACTATGCAGCTTATTTTTGAGTCTAGTAGTGTCATATTAGATGAGTGTCATAATTATCCTTCTTTTATGATAAATATCATCTCCATAGGCTTTTTGATCAAACTTGATTTTAAATTTTTAATAAAAAATAATTTTTGTGATATCATTATGAATGATACTAAAATCATTCGAGGATAATTGAAATATGATATATACTTACTATCACAGCTGTTGGTGTAATATACACATCAAATAAATGCCCTAGGATAGATAATGTCAGTGATTTCTACTTTTGACATTATAGGCTGGATCATGTGAACGAGAACAGGATAGGCAGGTTAATCAAGAAGGGTATCCTTAAAATTAATGATTGTGAATCATTACGACCTGTAAATCTTATCTCCTTAGTAAGATAATCAAATCATCTTTTAAGGAAAAAGGTGAGTAAGTCAGTGATATTCTAGGTCTAGTACATACCGATGTATGTGGACCTATTAATATAGATGCCAAAGGAGGATATTATTACTTCATTACATTTACTGATGATCTATCGAGGTATGGATATATCTATCTTATGAAGCATAAATCTGAATCATTTAAAATGTTCAAATAATTCTGTAGTGAAGTAAAAAAATAGATTGGAAAGAGTATTAAAACTCTTCAATCAGATCGAGGAGGTGAGTACTTTATCAGTGATTTTTTAATATATTTAGAAAAGAATGAGATTCTCTCACAATGGATCTCTTCTGGAACACCACAACATAATGGGATGTCAAAAAAGAGAAATCAAACAATGTTAGACATGGTTCAGTCTATAATAAACTTTGCGACTCTATCAATCTTTTTTTGGAGATATGCTCTTGAAACTGTCCGCTACATACTTAATAAGATCCCGAGCAAGTTTATAAATAAAATACCATATGAGATATGGTCAGGACATAAGCAAGTGCTCTCACACCTTAGGGTTTAGGGATATCCAGCTTATGTAAAGCATTTAAAGACAGACAAGCTTAGACCTAGATCCAATAAATGCTTGTTCATGGGGTATCTAAAGAAAACTAAAGGATACTACTTTTACCTCGCTACAGAACAAAAGGTGTTCGTTAGCAACAGGACAGTCTTTTTAGAAAAGAAATTCCTTAGAGAAGGATCTAATGCCACTAAAATGAAATTTAGTGAAGTTCATGAAGTAGAAGTACCGACACATACAGAATCAGATTTGATTGGAGGATCAAATCCAGAGCCATTAGAGGCACCATTAAGGAGATCTGGTAGAGTACCATGTTGATTCGATAGATATCATGATTTCTTGATCCGGGATGGTGATTCTGTCGAACTAGATGAGAACGATAAGAATCTAATCACTTACATGGATGCTATGCAAAAGTTCGATTCTCAGAAATGGCTTGATGCCATGAAATCTGAGATGAAGTTTATGGAGATCAATGGTGTATGGATACTGGTTGATTCATCCGAAGGGATCAAATTCATAGGGTATAAATGGATTTTCAAGAGAAAAATAGGAGTGAACAGAAAGGTGGAGACCTATAAATCTTATCTAGTTGCCAAGGGATACTGTCAGTGTTATGGTTTCGACCATGATGAGACGTTCTCTCCTATGGCAATGCTCAAGTCCATCTGGATCATACTTGCGATAGTGGCACATTTAAATTTTGAGATCTGACAAATAGGTGTCAAAATAACTTTTCCTAATGGGAAGCTGAAAGAAGAGGTATATATGATACAACCTGAAGGGTTCACATCCTCAGATGAATCTAAAGTATGCAAGCTAAATATGTCTATCTATGGACTGAAGCAAGCATCTAGGAGTTGGAACATGTATTTTGATAAGACGATCAAAATATATGGCTTCGTTAGGAATGGAGAAAAGCCTTACATCTATAAGTGGACTAACGATTCTATAATAATCTTTCTTATACTGTATATAGATGACATACTATTAATGATATCTCAATTTTGCAAAGTATAAAGCTATGGCTATCATCGCAGTTTTTCATGAAAGATTTGAGAGAAGCATCCTACATCCTATGGATAAAGATCTATAAAGATCGATCTAGAAGGTTACTTGGGTTGTTTCAGTCCACGTACATCGATACCATGCTAAAATGGTTCAGTATGAAAAATTTCAAAAAGGGCTATCTACTAATGACCAAAAAAATTTTTTCTCCAAGAAGGATTATCCGATAATTTCTCAGGAGAGAGAGAGCGTATGAGTAGAATATCATATGCTTTGGTTATGAGATCTATCATGTATGTCATGATGTGTACGAGACTGAATGTGGCTTATTCATTAGGAGTAGTGAGCAGGTACCAGTCTGATCTGAGAGAGACTCATTGGAAGGTTGTAAAAATAATTCTTAAGTATTTGAGAAATACTAAGGATCACTGACTTATCTATAGAGACACTGACTTAAAACTTGTGAGATATATTGATTTCAATTTTCAGTTAGATCATGATGACAGTAAAAGCATGTCGGACTACGTGTTCACCATGAATGGAAGAGCGATTTGCTGGAAGAGTTTCAAGCAATATATGGTGGCTACTCAGTATATGAAGTGGGATATGTTGCGACATCTGATGCTTCAAAGAAGACTATTTGGTTGAAGAAGTTCATCACTGAACTTGGAGTAGTTTTCTCTATTGATGGTTTAGTTTTACTATATTGTGATAGTACTGGAGCCATAGCACAAGCAAAGGAGCCCAAGTCCCACCACAGAAGTAAACACATTCTGCAATGCTATCATCTTATCCGTGAAATCATAGATCGAGGTGACATTGAGCTAGAAAAGATTGATAAAAAAAGAAATCTGACCGACTCCTTCATTAAAGCTCTCAGGATCAAAGAGTTCGATGATCATAAGTGAAAGATGGGTATAAGATACTGTCCTGATTGACTTTAGTCTAAGTGAGAGTTGTTAAAAATTATATCCTAAAGTCAATTGGCTTATTATAAATAATTAGATTTTGTATATGAATTATTGATCAATGAATAAAAGTAATTTTGACTTTTTCATCACAAGGTGTACATCTTTCTTATTAGAACTTTTGTGTTATGATGAAGTCCTTAGAATTATATTATGATCGAGAAAGGAAGATTTATCGAATAGTTCTTAAATATATTTACGATCAAATAATACATCATTAATAGGACGATGATGCTTATCGAGTGTAAGTCATTGTATGTCATGTAGGTTAGTTGTCCTTGTAACTAAGGAGTGTAGAGATACTGGTATGGCATACAGATGAGATGTAGGAATACATCGTCACTGAACAAGTGACTCACCTGCTGAGCACTCTACTGTCAAGAGCAACTCATGAAATGTATGAGTATAACTATCCCTCAGACCTGAATCACCATAGTGACTTCCAAGCAACTCACTGTGCTTAAATATCGAACTACCTACATTTTTAATGCAGTTACGAAAGGCTATTGGGTACCGTCAAGTACTTACAAAATCTGTGTATGGATCAAGATGGGATTGACCTCTCTGAATTATAAGAGTTAATACATCACTATATTTTAATTTAGTAAAATCTTGATCAGGATAATCCATGTGATGGATTTGAAAGATTAAAATACGATGTGAATGACTGTTTCAAGATTGATAGTTAAATCCTACGTCATCTTAAGTATTAAGGTCAAAAGAATGAATTATGCGATAACCATATATCGAGGTTCTTGAATATTGTTTTGTAAATATTCGATCTATCTGAATGTCGGATATTATTACTAGATGGTCACTTCGATTAATATAGAAAGGAGTTCCTATGCTACTGGCTTAGTATTCGAGCCTATGAAGTCGTGCACAAAAGTCAAATAATATAGAAAAAAATTGATCAGATATTTATATGTTCGATTTGAAAGTATAAGACTTGATTGAACATATAGATTAATTTGATTGAGAATTAAGTTATAGATCATATAGAATTAAATACTGACCATGTTCAGCAAGCACTGCATATGAGGTGCAGATTTGATTTCGGAGATAAATTAAATTAAATCAACGATCCAAGCAATTATGAGAGAATGGCTTGAGTCCTAATTACTTTAGATCAAATCTAATCTAATTGAACTTAATTTTATTAAGATTTAATTGGGTTAATTTATCAAGTTGGACTTGGACAAGAATCCTAATTAGATCAGGATCAGTAGCCTTTCTGAAACTGATTCAAATCGAATTCGAATTGATCCAAATCTTAACCAAATTTGATTTGGTGCACTTAGCTACTTTTTTTAAGTATTCTCTCTCCTTATGGGCTAATCAAGGTGGATGAAAAGGGGTTGGAAACAGCCCCATCCCTTTTGGGCATGCGCCATAATGGAAGGAGATACATCTCCTACTTGGATTAAGATTCTTTGTATTTTAGAAAGTTTAGATTTTATTCAAACATGGAGAGTCTTTTTTCTAGCACCCAAAGAAGTTTGATTTGATCTAGGACCTCTTTCCTATATAAGGAGGGGTGTGGAGAAGAAGAAAAGTAATCAATCAAAGGCTTGACATGGAGATTTCTTGGTGCGGATGTCCCCTTTCTCTTGGGTGTCACCTAGCACTGGGAGTCTCTCTCCTCTTGGCATCCTCCCTCCTTTGTGGCAGTGTGTGGGCAGTTCCAAAGGCTTGAGATCAGATCTCAAGTGGTCTTCACCTTCCTCTCTGAAGAAAGAGTTCATCCCTCTCTCTTACAGTGTTTGACGTGCATGCAAAGTAGAGGATCCACGCATCCAGATCTCGTGAAGCAAATTGATTGAGGAGCTTCTTCAACCTTGATCTTTTTTTACTGTAAATCAAAGAAAAAATTCATAAATATTATAAAAATTTTAATTGCTAATCTATTATATCTTCATGGCATCCGATGCGATTGGATGAATTTTTTTTTTAACAAAGACAACCAACCTATATGGCACACAATGACCTACACTCGATAAACATCATCATCCTTTAATGATGTATCATTTGGTCACAAACATGTTTAGAAACTATTCAATAAATCTTTCTTTATCAATTATCATATAGTTTTAAGGACTTCATCACAACATTAGAGTTCAATCAAGGAAGATGCACACCTTATGATGAATAATATCAAATAATTTTTATTAATTCATAATTCATATACAAATTATAAAGACACAATCATCCAAATGATTGACTTTAGAATACATTTCCTAACGGGTACATGTGATAGTCATGAGGTTGAGAAAAATATGGATGGTGTTCAGACTGAGCCACAAACTGAACTACCTATATAGGAGGTCAGAAATCCACAAAAGAGCAGAGGCTATCCATAAGATACCCACTGCAAGATTACATGCTATTGATGGATACAAGGAAGCCTAAGTCCTACTCCGAAATCATGGAGCAACAACATAATGAGTGGATGAAGGCAGTGAAGGAGGAGATGAATTCTTTATAGGAAAACAATACATATGAACTGCTGAAGATGTCTAAGGGAAAGCAAGCACTCAAAAATAAATGAATGTTCAAGTTAAAGCCACAGGAGAACAATTCACAACCAAGATACAAGATGAGATTAGTTGTGAAAGACTTTGGTCAGAGGAAGGGCATCGATTTTGAAGAGATTTTCTAATCCATCATGAAGCTCACATCTATTCGAGTTGTCTTCGATCCCATTGCTTGTTTAGGCCTTGAGGTGGAACAACTTGATGTGAAGATGACGTTCCTTCATAATGACTTGGAGGAGATATATATGGAGCAACTAGAATGGTTCAAAATTAAAGGCAAGGAGAACTTGGTGTGCTGTTTGAAGAAAAATCTTTATGGGCTGAAGCAAGCACTGTGACAGTGGTCCAAGAAGTTCAATTACTTCATGATGGAGAATGGGTATAAGAGAATAAGTTCTAATCATTGTGTGTTCATGAAAAAATTTTTTGATGATAATTTTATCATACTTTTGTTATATGTTGATGACATACTGAGTGTGGGATACGACATTGTCAAAATCAATGACCTGAAGGTGAAGTTGGGTCTGGTGTTTATGATGAAAAACTTGAGGCATGCCAAAATGATCTTAGGGATGAGAATCATCCGAGATAGGAGATCTAGGAAGCTATGGTTGTCATAGGAGGCCTATATTAAGAAGGTGTTAGATCGATTCAATATGAGCGAAGCGAAGCTAGTGGTGAGTCCGCTTGCAGGACACTTTAAGTTGACTAAAGAGCAAAGTCCAAAAAGCTAGAAGGATCAAGTGGAGATGAGTAAGATTTCATATGCCTCTATCATGGAGAGTCTTATGTATACTATGGCGTATATTAGGCCCGACATTACCAATGCGGTTGGTGTGGTCAGCTAGTTTCTTTCAAATCTTGAGAAAGAGCATTGGGAAACAGTGAAGTGGATAATAAGGTACCTTAAAGGGACATCTAGTACATGTTTATGCTATGATAGTGGAGATCCTGTACTACAGGCTTACACAAATGTGGATATGGTGGGAGATGTGGACACATGAAAATCTATGTCAGGTTATCTGATAATATCTCAAGAGGAGAGGTGTCATGGCAATCGAAGTTACAAAAGTATGTCGCACTATCATCGATGGAGGCAGAATACATCACCATAAAGGAGGCCAGTAAATAGGTGTCGTGGCTAAAGAACTTGTTGGAGGAGTTTGGCAGGGAGCAAGAGATGTACGTCGTCTATAGTGATAGTCAGAGTGCTATCCATCCCACTAAGAACTTGACGTTTCATTCAAGGATGAAAAACATCGATGTTAGATATCATTGGATTCGGGATGCACTGGAGATGAAGTAGTTCAAGCTTAAAAAAGTTGACACTAAAGGAAACAGTTCTAATATATTGACGAAGCTAATTTTAAGGACAAAATTGATAAAGTACAAGGGCACTATAGGCTTGGTGGAACCCCCCATATGAGTTGGGAGGGGGAGATTTATTGGTGTGGCCCTCCTTATATGAGACCCACTGCTTTAGACAAAAAAAATAGGGATTTTGTCACTTGGTATCTTGTCTTGTGTGCATGGAGTTCTTTTGTAGCCCGTGAAAAGCCTTATGTGAGATGCACGAAAAAGTAAGGCATGAAAAGAAAAAATTATTTTCATGTAACTTCTGGTGTTACGGAAACCAGCAATACACAGAAGCCTTTTGTGATGTGAAAAATGAGTCTAAAATGGACTCCAACTTTTGTTTATAAAAGTGGAGTCTGTGGATGTGAATACGTAATCACAAAAAAAAGGTGGAGCCTTAAGCCACCAAAAGGAGACAGAGAGAGAAAAGAAGAGTGGCTTGGAGGGTGCTTCATTCAAGTAAAGAAGATTGAAAAAAATCGATTGAAGGAGTTCTCTCAATTTCGGATTAAAGTTATTCCATCGCGGGTTCTACTGGAGGTTTGTTTAGTCTTAGATTTTTTCTTTCTTGTATTAGAAGTGGTGTTTCCGGTATAGTCAAGGATGATTTTTTGTACTCTAAACTATTAATTATAATGAAAGCTCCTTCTTACTCTCATCTTTTTGTGGACATATGCTTCTGCCGAATCACATTAAATTCGATGTTCTTGCGATTGCTATGATTTCTTTGTGCCTTTGATATTATCGTTAGCATGATTTTTGCTTTCATTTTATCTATTATCTGATGTATTCAAATCTCAATATTATCAAGCTTCCTTGAACTTGTTGCATTGGTGATTTTTCGTTCTGGAGTACTAGATCAGGTTCTAGCAACTCAAAAGTTGGATGTTCTTGAGATAGAAGGTGCTATTCATGCATACTACAACATTATATCTCAGCCTTGCATGGTATTCAAAAGGAAGAAAAGGCTGAAAATAGTAAGAGATTATCTAATAGCTGCTCCAGCAAAGGATTGCCAGTCTGATGATCAGCTTAAGACCTATAGAAGGTGGAAGTATAACATCTGGCTAAAATGCCATTTTTCTTGAATTATCTAATTAGAGTTTTGATTGCAAGGTATGTATCCATCATTGGTTTCTCATTTCATCTTGGAGCTCTTATTTTGATACATTGCAAGATGCGCGCGCGCGCACGCTAAGCCGGCTGTCATCAACTTTGTGAACCAATGAAGTTTCTGTTACTTTGCTTGATTGAGCTGTCATCTTGATTGTGCTAGTACACATTTATGTGATATTATAAGTGTCAAATTATTGTGTATGTTGCTGCTATTTGTCTTACATTTCAGCCAATTGCAATATGGAATAATATACTTCATATCTCATCTAGTGGTAAAGCAAAGTGATCATGATTTTTTAAAAGATCTGAAAAATTGGAAAGCATAAAAGTTATTAAAAAAAGTGTGCATTCTGGTAACATTTTTATATCTTTGGCGCCTCTTTGTTGAACAGATGTTGGGCGGTTAGTTATTTTTCTAATGGATGTCTGAGCAATTTCTTCACCAAGTTATTTGAAGCTTTTCTGCTGGCATAATTTTAAGCTTTTCTGCGGGCATACTTCATTGACCTGGATATGAAACCTCTGGAGAAAATGTGTCATTACTGTGAGTTAGATCAGAAGATTGTGAACTTCTATATTAAGAGTGAGGACCTAGGAGGAAGTCCATGTGATTCTACAACCCGAGGTACCAAGTACAGGAAGATTCAATGTCCACAATGAAAAAACATCTGAAGTTTAAATATCATGGAAGTGTTTCTCAAAAAAAGAAAAAATAAAAGGAAAAAAAAAAAGAAAAAGAAAAATAAAGGAACAAAAATGGAGTTAGTTGAAGGATCTCCTATATATTGGATTTCGGCCAATTTCTGTTACGTGCCCCTTGATATTGAAAACTTTCTAGCATGTCAGAGTATGTATTTATAGGTTGAACAACCAGACATTGTAAGTTGTACTAGTAGTAACATTCGTCCAATCCCAAGCGCTGCTTACTTTATGGGCATTCATGCATCCAGAACTAGCATTATCTATAAGAATTACTTCTGATTCATTCTGCCCCTTCTTTTTCTTTAATTCTTGTGAGAGTTTTGGAAGCATGGTTGTTTGGTTTTTATGATGATACTTGCTGTTTACTTTGCCATTATTTTAAGCAACTCTTGCTATAGACTGTTTCTTTTTCCAAGATCCACTTCCTCTTTAGCTATCTCCAGTAAGTTTTTCACTTTTGTAGCCAAGTTTCATTGGTAACTATCATAATAGAAACTCCCATTGCCCGGTAAGATGAATGCTAGTATTTCAATTTGTTTATTAAAGAACAGAAGATAATGAATTAAGGCTAAACATTTATTGAAATCTAACCTTGTTTCAATTCCTAGATCAAGAAAAGGGAAAGACGAACCCCACGAGATCAGGCATCAGAATTTAGATTGGTGGGAAAACATGACATACTAACTTGTTGAGATCTGTGTAGTGATGAGCTCTCCTTGTAGGATCCTGAACTTGTTCAATAGTTAGTGCAACTAATTTCTTGCTACTGTGGCAGGTAAAATGACATCCTCATTTTAAAGCCATACTAACGGTTATGAAAGATATGAGAAGTAAAGAGAAAAAAAAAATCATATTGATACAATAATTTATGTGGTTCGATAGTGCGCCTACTCCATGAGCGAGGATAAAGTAAAAGAATTTCACTATAATAAAATGAAGTACAAAAAATAATAGTTATCTCTCAAATCCAAAATCCCAATACACCCAAATCTCATATAAAAGAGAAGCTCTCAAGTCTAAAACTCCCACTCTCTTGCTTTCTTGCAGATGGTGGTGTACAATGAGAATATATATAATAAGGGAAGAGAAATCAAGAGAATATTCAAAAAAATAGTACTGCCGGTTATGACTGATTCTCTTGACAGATTTTCTTAGTTGTCAAAATTATACTGCTGGTTATGACTAATTCTCTTGATAGATTTTCTTAATTACTGAGATCATAGTTGACCCTTGATTATTAAAATCTTGAATTGATTCTATGATTTCTTTTCTTCTTGACTTGATTCTATAAGATCAATATGATTTGGATTATTCTGTCAGATTGATACCATAACAAATATACCATACAATAAAATAGAAAACTTAGCTCACAATTTTAGAGCCACATAACAAATCTCAACTTTGATTTAAAATTGGATCAAGCTACTCCAAATATAGTAGAAACTTTCTCCATCTTCTCTACTACTTCCCGAAAGGGAAGAAAAAATTCAAATACTACAAACACCAACTAAATCCAAGCAATGCTTGAACTTGGCAATTGAAAGAGACTTTGTTAACATATCAGCTGGATTATATGCAATACCAATCTTAATCACAGTAACATCACCCTGTGAAATAATATCACGAATAAAGTGATATCTCACGTCAATGTGCTTTGTCCTCTCATGAAATATTTGATCTCTAGTCAGATGGATAGCGCTCCGACTATCACAATGAACAACAGTCACATCATGTACCAAACTGAGTTCACAAAACAAGTCTCTCAGCCAAATAGCTTCTTTAATAGCTTCTGTCACTGCAATGTACTCAGCCTCTGTTGTCGATAAAGTAACAATAGGCTGTAAAGAAATTTTTCAACTAATAGCACATCCACCAAGAACAAATACATAACCTATAATGGATCTCCTCCTATCAAGGTCTCCTGCAAAATCAGAATCAATAAAACCAACCGTACTGCTATCATGTCTTCCAAACTCTAAGCAAACATCAGAAGTATCTCGCAAATATCTAAATATCCATTTCACTGCTTGCCAGTGCTCTTTACCAAGATTAGACATATACCTGCTAACAATACTGACTGCATGTGAAATATCTGGACGAGTACAAATCATGGCAGACATAAGACTGCCAACAGCATTAGAGTAAGAAATGCCAGACATTTGATCCTTCTCATCATCTAACTGTGGAGATAAACTAGCTGAAAGCCTAAAGTGGACAGCAAGTGGAGTACTAACCGGTTTAGCATCTTTCATATTGAAATGCTCCAATATTTTCTAAATATACTTTCTTTGAGTTAAATGAAGCAAGCTTGCCTTCCGATCTCGCTGAATCTCCATACCAAAAATTTTTCTAGCTGCTCCCAAATCTTTCGTCTCAAATTCACTGCTAAGCTGTGATTTTAACCTGTCAATCTCAGACATATCTTTAGCAGCAATAAGCATATCATCTACATACAACAGTAAATAAATAAAGGATCCATCAACAAGCTCTTTAAAGTATACATAGTTATCGTATTTGTTTTTGAAATAACCACAACTTACCATGAAAGAATCAAATCACTTATACCATTGTCGAGGAGACTATTTTAATTCATATAGCGATTTCTTAAGCAAGCATACATGATCCTCCATGCCTTCAATAACAAAACCTTCAGCCTGATGCATGTAAATGATTTCTTCAAGTTCTCCATGTAAGAATGCTGTCTTAACATCAAGTTGCTCTAACTCCAAATTATGCATGGCAACTAAAGAGAGTAACACACAAATAGAGCTATGCTTGACTACTGGAGAGAAGACATCATTAAAATCAATACCAGCAACCTGATTGTAGCCTTTAGCTACCAAACGTGCTTTATATCTAGCATCTTCTACTCCAAGAATATCTTCTTTCTTCTTGAAAATCCACTTGCAACCAACAATCTTCTTTCCTTCAGGTAGTTTTACCAAATCTCAAGTATTATTCTTATATAGAGACTCGATCTCTTGATGCATGGCCACTAACCACTTAGCAGAATCAATATCAGAAATTACTTTTGAATATGTAGAGGGCTCGCCAGTATCACCTATCTCTTGAGCTACAGACAAAGCATAAGCAACAAAATCAGCAGACTAGATTGTGCAATATGACTATACCTAACAGGTAGCTTTATCTCCCTCCTCTTTCTATGCTTGGTAATGCAGTAAGGCTCATCTTATTGTAAAGTCTACTCTGAATTAACTTCTAGCATCTGTTCTGAATGAAACTCAGGAGCAAAATTTTACAAAAGATTAGAATCAACTGCTTTCAACTCCACCGGTTGATGTTACCTTTAATCTGTGTAGATTCAAAGTTAATGGTATTTTTTTGTCCAGGATTAATCACAACATATTTATCAAAAGTAACATCTTTACTAATGATAAATTTTAATGATTTGGAATGAGGACACCATAATCTAAACCCTTTCACCCCAGATGCATAGCCAAGAAAAATATATTTTTTAGCTCTAAACTCTAGCTTTTCTTCATCAATATGAGCATATGCAGGACAACCAAACACTCTCAAATTAGAATAATTAGGAGGATTACCGAACCATACCTCTTCTGAAGTTTTGAACTCGATAGCTGAAGCAAGAGATCTATTCACCAAATAACATGCAATGGAGACTGCTTCAGCCCAGAACTGCCTAGACAAGCCAGCATTCAAAAGCATGCATCGTACTTTCTCCAATAAAGTTCTATTCATACGCTCAGCTACCCCATTCTACTGTGGTGTGTACCTCACAGTCTTATATCTAATAATGTCTTTATTCTTACAGTATTCATCAAACTCAGAAGAACAGAATTCTAGCCCATTATCAGTTCTGAGTCGCTTAATCTTCTTACCAGTTTGCTTCTCTATCATCACCTTCCACTGCTTGAAGTTCTTGAATACTTCACCCTGATGCTTCAGTATGAACACCCAAGTCTTCTTGGAGTAATCATCAATAAAAGTTAGCATATACCGATTACTACCTATAGAAGGAACACGTGAAGGCCCCAGAGGTCAGAATGAATATAGTCTAAAGTAAATTTTGTTCTGTGAACTCTTGCACTGAAACTAACTCTCTTTTGTTTTTCAAGAACATAATACTCACATAAATCTATTTTTTCTATACTTTGACCACAAAGAAGACCTCTCTTACTTAAAAGGAGGAGTCCTCTCTCACCCATATGACCAAGTCTCATATGCCATAGCTTGGTAAGTTCTGAGTCAAATATGGAAGATGTAGAAACTGCAACTGAACCTATAACAGTAGCACCCTGCAAGACATATAAATTTGAAAACAGTCTCTTTACTTTCATAGCAATCAAGGCACCTCTACTGACCTTTATGACTCCACCTTCAGATGAATACTTGTACCCTTTAGTATCAAAAGTACCTAAAGAAATTAGGTTTTTCTTCATCTCAGGGACATGCCGAACATCTGTCAAAGTTCTCACTACACTATTATGCATCCTAATTCGAACCGTTCCTATTCCTACAATTTTACCAACTGCATTGTTTCCCATTAAGAGAACTCCACTGCTCACAATCTCATAGGTAGAAAATCAATCTCTATTGGGACACATGTGGAAAGAACAAACCGAATCCATGAGCCAATTATTTCTAAAATAAGCATCACTGGTTGCAGTAAGAATATAGTCAACACTATCAGAATTTTCTCCCACAATATTAGCTTCTGCCTGTTTTTCAATCTTTTTCTAACCTTGATCCTGTTTGTTATTTTGTTTCTTATTTTTTAATTTATAACATTCAGATTTAATATGCCCCTTTTTCTTGCAGTAATGACAAGTCAAGTTTTTATTTCTTGACTTAGACCTATGCTTCTGGCTACTATTATCTGAACCTCTATCATTAGATCTTTTCCTGGCAACTAAAGCATCACCCTGTCCTTCGGTAACACTCTCAGACATATGCTTTTCAAGTAGCTCCTTAGAAAATAATGCAGCTTTAACATCTTCTAAGGATATAGTTTCTCTATCGAAAAAAAAGGTTTCTCTAAAATTCTTATAAGAGGGAGGTAAAGAACACAATAATAATAGGACCTCATCTTCCTCTTCAATCTTAACATCAATAGACTTTAAATCTATAATAATGGAATTAAATTCATCAACATGAGTTTTCATGGATATACCTTCAGTCATGTGCAGTATGTATAAACGGTGAAATATAACTTGTTGGTAAAAGATTTTGTCATGTACAAAGATTCCAACTTCAACCACAAGCTAGCAGCTGTCTTCTCTGAAAGCACCTATCGCAAAACTCCATCAGACAGACACAAGTAGATTGCTATCAAAGTTTTATCATCCATCTCCTCTTTCTGCTCTTCTGTCAAATTACTAGGCATCTTCTCTTTTCTTAGCAGTGCTTTTTTCAAGCCCTTCTGTATTAGGACTGCACGCATCTTAACTTGCCATAAATTAAAACTGTCAGTACCATCAAACTTCTCAATATCAAATGACAAAGAAGCCATAGCAATTGATCTCGCGAAACTGGCTTTGATACCAATTTGTTATGAAAGATATGAGAAGAAAAGAGAAAAAAAATCATACCAACACAGTAATTTACGTGGTTCGACAGTGTGCCTACTCCACAGACGAGGACAGAGCAAAAAAATTTCACTATAATAAAATGGAGCACAAAAAATAATAGTTATCTCTCAAACCTAAAATCCTAATACATCCAAATCTCACACAAAAGAGAAGCTCTCAAGTCTAAAACTCCCGCTCTCTTGCTTTCTTGCAGATGGTGGTGTACAATGGGAATATATATAATAAGAGAAGAGAAATCAAGAGAATATTCAAAAAAAATAGTACTGCCGATTATGACTGATTCTCTTGATAGATTTCTTTAATTGCCAAAATCATACTACTGGTTATGACTGATTCTCTTGACAAATTTTCTTAATTGCTGAGATCATAGTTGACCCTTGATTATTGAAATCTTGAATTAATTTTATGATTTCTTTCCTTTTTGACTTGATTCTGTAAGATCAATATGATTTGGATTATTCTGTCAAATTGATACCATAACAAATATACTATATGATAAAATAGAAAATTTAGCTCACAATTTTAGAGCCACGTAACACTAACACTAGAGGTACGAGCTTATTTTTCTTATATTGACTTTTTGTATGTTACCGAAGAGACGATGGAATTATCGAAACTTCTCTGCTTGCTCTGGACCAAAGTGCAGCATTTGTTTAGGCTCCCGGTCCTCAGAATGATGCTTTTTGGTGAAAATATGTGGTTGTTGTATGGTTTAGTGAACTTAACCCTTTTTATTGTAGCATGAAACTTTGTCAACACCAAACTTTTCCTATTCTTACACTGCACAGATTGTTTAGGCAGCATTAAGGCGTTAGGGGACTTTTGTGCCATTTGACGTAGGTTATCGTATTCCCACATCTTAATGAAGAAAGTGACTAATGACATTTTCCAGTTGAAAGGAAATTGATACAGCAGTTGTTTCATGGATTAAGAAAAGGACAGCATAACCTCTAATTGTAGCGCAATTAAAATGGTAGATACTATGGGGCAACTGGCGTGATGCAACTTAAGAATGTCTTCAGCTGGGTCAGGTCTGGGACTATGCCCGATTAGAAAACTCATGCACAGGTCAGCCTCCTAGCTGAAGCCCAATCTGAAAATTGCTAGTACGTATTGGATTAACCCAATTGATATATTAGTTTTTGATTACATAACTGCTGTATTAGATGAAGCATCACAAATTTAGGACAGGAGCGGCAAGTATTCATCATTAGTCTTTAGGATAATGGTGAGATGTTCTTTTATACAATTTTATAATCAAGTTATCATGACATAAGTTCATAACATCTCAATGTCTGGATTTTATGCATGAGATATGGGTGACCCCACTCATGTTGTGCAACTTATAAGAATTCTGATCAAACTTACAGAGGTTTGGAGATTGTTAATATAAGTTCATGTTTTCATGTTTACCTCTGCCTTCAATTATGACTTGAGTGAACTGGCAGCTGATGCTGATTTATTGATCAAACAGGTAATTTTAGTAAGACTCAATTGTTACATAACAAGACTGGTTAATGAGCTAATATATGTGTGGCCTGTGGAGACTTGCCATGAGAGAGTTTAAATTGATGAACTCGAACTGAATACTCCATAACAGGATCATAATGCGATGTTGATTTGATTATTATAAATTGACTGATCTTCCAACAGCATCAACAGGAAGCCTGGTCAAGTGTATTTTCAGACGAGGCCCTGCTAGTTTTTCATGTGAGAAGCTGGGCATGGCTTCTCTTGTACTGAGACACTGAATCAAGCTTGAAGTAGTCAGGTTTTGATCTGAGACCTGAGGACATTCTCCCAGACTATCAGGCTAATCTTTGCTGCAAGCCTGTATGCCTTGACTGAATTATTCAAGTAATTTAATTCGTGAATGACTGACAACAGTACGCTGCAAAATTTTCCATTTCTTTCCGTGGAGAAAAAAGTACACTCCACACATAAAGCTAGGAGGTTGCAGTATTCGTCACCGCCATTTGGTTGTAATATTATTAAATGGTGTACATTAAATGACAAGCATTATTTTGTCGATGGCTATTAAAGTGCCTTCTGCCCAATACTTAGTTCTCTGTTCCCAGCTCGTCCCATCCCTTCAATTTGTCTTCAACCAATCTCCAGTCAGGTAACTTCTATAGATGATTTTAGCAGAATCTGCAACGACCATGAACAGAACCATGTTGAAGGGGAAAGTAATCTATGGTAGATAAAATAAAGAAGAGAAATCCAAGAAAAAGAGGCTTTATAAATACTGACACCTCTGCCTCTGCATCTCCATCTCTACCATTCCACCTGATAGATCTTCAACTATAAGCAATGTCAAAGGTCCATTCTTGATCTATAAACTTCTTGTCTTTTTTGCCAGGAATGCCAAGCCTATATGCATTTTGTTCTTCTTTTTTCTTTATTGCTGATTTAGTTTTGGTTTTGCATTCTGTATACTTGTTCTCTTGTTGCAAACAGTAGTCTCAGTCTAAATTTCTTTTCCTTCAACAAATGCCGTACATGGCGCTATTTCTTGTTGCAGAAAACCGTCGTGTCAGTGGATATGTTATGTGCCAAGTGTAAGAAGAAGGTTATGAAATTGGTTGCAGGGATAGAAGGCATAGATTCTATTGTCCTTGCTCCATCTAAACGATCGGTCACAGTCGTAGGAGATGCGGACCCATCCGAGATCATCAAAAAGATCAGGAAGTTCAGGAAATCAGCACAATTTGTGAGTATAGGTCCACCCAAGGAAGAGAAGAAAGACGCTGGCCCTTGTTTTCCAAGGACTTGTCAGAAGTGTGATGTATGGTATGTGATTGGGGAGGATGATTATAACTACTGTTCCATTTTATAAGTGATAGTGATAAGCCAACAACAAAAATCAGCTGATCTATCCATCATTTCAGAACCTTACGTTGCAGTAGTTCTCCCCTCTTCCCACTTATCATTTCATCTTTTCAATTTTTAGAATTTTCATATTTTGTTAATCTTGGTCAAAATGTCACAACTTTGATGATTTTTCATGTTATTTTAGCATACTTTTTTTTTTGGTTTGCTACTTCTAAAACTTGTTTGGGACTGTGTGAACAAGTTTCAATTAATTGACAGTTATTCTGGTTCAGTCTTGATTACATGAAAATGATGTTGAATATTTTTAATCCCGTTAGTGTAAATCCTGCACCCGAGAGTGTTAATGCTTTTTCCAGAATCGGAGTATGAGGAGATCCAGAAATATGATGAAAAGATGCTGGGTTCTCGCATAGGTTTGACAAGCGTTGGAAGCATGACTGGATGATTTATATATATATATATTTATTTTTGATTGAGACTGGATGATTTATATAAAATAAAGGTATAACTGAATTTATGATGTTGATGGTTAACGCTAGCAGTCTGGTTTAATACTTCCCCCACACCCTTCTCTTGCTCTCTCTCTCTCTCTCTCTCTCTCTCTCTCGAATGAAAGGGAGGCAATGACAGCCATCCGGCTTTTATTGAAGATTAAAAAAAAAAAATAAGAGGAGGGAGGAAGATTTAGGAGTGATATTGCGGATGGTTGGTGGAACATGATAAAAAATGAGTAGAAACAAATCAGACATCTAGTATAAGCCTTAAAGAAGATCTCTTAGAATATTTCTAACCTTTGACCAAACTCTTTCCACTTCTGATAAAAGATTCTGGTCATGTGATATAGACCAGTCATCTCAAATTAGGATGCATCTTCTGTCATTTTTTCCAGCAGAAAATTAGCATAAGATTCCGAGGCAACATGGTGGAATTTGGATATCTTCCAAGCAAACGAGGTCGACATAGAAAGCATTTATCAATGAATACAAAATAACAAAGGATATTTTTTTATGAAACCCAGATGACATAGCTCTAGCCAGTTTCTTCTTTCTTTTTCTTCCTTGAGATGACCATTCTAAAAGGAAACGAACCGAACCTGTTTCCCAGAATAAGAAAAGAACTGTGGTATAAACTATCAAGTCAAATTTCTAGCAGTATGAAACATAAGTTACCAGGCGTTATGGCTGCCCACAAGAAAGCAACTGGTGCAAGTTCGTAAGTGAAGAAATGTACATCGACCAACAATTGGAGATGGAATAAATGCTGATATTTGGCGTTTTATGGTGTCAATGATCTCCTCCAACACTATGCATGTCGAACTTAATGTTTGACCTCTCATCCAACGTAGTAAGCTGAACACCAAAAGATAAACGGTCATCAGTAACTTATATGCCAACTTTGGTTGGAGTACTCTGGTGATTGTAGAAAGGTTCAATCTCTCAATCATGGCCGTCTATCTGTGAGCTCACTATGGTAAATGGACAATGTCTTACCTAATACTACACGAGGTTTATCCAATCATGACCATTGCATAATTCACGGGATAACTGCGATCAAGAGACTGAACATCCCCAATTCTACATGGAACTGAGAGGATCCCATCACGTTTTTTCTGCTCTAATGAATTTATTTGCCAGCGTGAAGTAGCTTTGGCATCAAGTGCATAGTCCAAATAGTCGGTATTGTCTCATGGGTTCAAATCATTCTTTGAGTAATTCTTTGTCCACCGCCTTTCGGTGGAAAAAAAATGCACCGCCCAATGTATGCAATTAATAATGAAATATTCATTTAATACTGCTTAATTTTTTTTCTCAAACTTCTTGATGACAATATCTTTTTCCTTCGTAGAACAAAAAAATAATAATATTATTATTTTTTGATGTCTTATATGATTTCCTGTGAATATATATGACATCCTGAATAATACATATGACTTTCTGATACCTTACATGACTTTCTATGAATATATATGATATCTTAAACAATATATATGACTTCCTGTGAATGTGAATATATATGATATCTTGAACAATATATATGACTTCCTAATGCCTTATATGACTTTCTATGAATATATATAACATCCTGAATAATATATATGACTTTCTATGAATATATATGATATCCTGAATAATATATATAGCTTCCTAATATCTTATATGACTTCCTATGAGTATAAATGGCATCCAGAATAATGTATGACTTCATGTGAATATATATGATATCTTGAACAATATATATGACTTTATATGAATATATATGACATCCTGAGCAATATATATGACTTTGTAAATAATATATATGATTTTGCATGATTATTATGACTTTCTAATATCTTATATGATTTCATGTTAGTTATAATAACCAACAAAATATCATATAAAAATATAGAAAGTCATATATATATTATTTAGGATATCATATATATTCATAAGAAGTCATATATATTGTTTAAAAAATCATATAAGGCATTAGAAAGTTATAATAATCAATAAGATATCATATAAAGACACAGAAAACTATATATATTATTTAGGATGTCATATATACTCATAGAAAGTTATATAAGATATCAGAAAATAATAATACTGTTCTTTCTTTGTTCTATTGAAGAAAAGGGTATTTTTTAGAAAATATTTGAGAAAAAAAGTTAAGTGATATTAAATGTTTACCCCACTATTAATTGCATTACGTGCCGTAATGTGATTGGGCGATATATTTTGCCTCCATCGAAAGCGGTGGATAAAAAATTTCTCATCATTCTTTAGAACTTCCCAAGTATTTAGTGTGCAAAGATGTCTGTGACATGATGCATGTTATGAGAGCTTGTTGGGAGCTATCTAGAATGGACCAGTCTAATGTTGCCTGAGTAACCTTTGTATATTGCTTTTTTTTTTTTGAAAAGAATGGATCATTCATATAATTCTTATGTAAATAAATCTAAAAGAATCAGAAAATAAAATTTTCTTAAGTGATCTAGGGATCTCATCCAAATCTATCCAAAGTAATGGATCAAAGTGCTCCGCAACAAAAGCCGCCATCCAATTAGTTACTAAGTTCGCCTCTCAAAAGATACGCCTGATAATAATGCTCCCATAATCGATCAGTGAGGTTGTTATATCTCGAAAAAAGGGATAGATGGCATCACCTCACATACACCCTCGGATCCAAATTACCTTCATGGCTCAGTCATCCTCAATAATCAAATAGTTGGCCCGAAAGGTCCGACAAACAAAAATAATCCTAGTCCATACAGTCCGAAGCTTCGCAGCCAGGGTCAAGAGCTCAAAGAGATATATGCCCCTAGCCGACCTCTATATATTTTGCTATAAAGGCCTATTGGAACAGAAAAAAATAAAAATAGAGAATGATATGGTGGAGCAACCTTGGAGATTATCTGAATGCCGCTTAGAGCCATTCCAATTTAACTGAAGTAATTCATGAATGTGGTGAAGAGGAGAAGATGACAAGTGAGGACCTTGCCAAGAAAGATATCCATGACAAAGTTTATAAGAGGAATTTGACCAACTCAAAAGATCCTATTGTGGAAGATTTCCGGCCGTGCATGGCTACGGCTAGAGCAGACTGGAGACCACCGGAGCGATATTTCTGCAAAATAAATCCCAACCAAAATTGGCTCCGATGAGGATCCTCCGACGATCAAATCAGGAACCTGATACAACAGAGGAGAAGAAAAAATTACAAGAGGGCACAAGTATGGGACGCTAGAAGGAGAGCCTGTTGTGGAAGATTTTCGACCGCGTATGGATATGGCTAGAGCAGATTGGAGATCATCAGAACGGCATTTCTGCAAAGGAGTCCCGACCAGAATTAGCTCCGATGAGAATCCTCTGACGATCAAATCAGGAATCTGACGCAACAGAAAAGAAGGAGAAAAAATCACAAGAAGGCATAAGTATGGTGGGCACATGCTCGGGTGGTCTCCAGTCAGCTCCAACTATATCTGTATGCGATCGAAAATCTTCCGCAACAGATCCTAATTAGATTTTGGCCTTTGGTTAAAATCCAATCCAATATCATTACCCTTTTGAGCCATCAGAGTAGCTGATCCATGGTGAAGAGCGTGGTGCTCAAGGTCGGCATCTCTTGCCGAAAGTGCAAGCAGAAGCTCGCTGGGCTAGAAGGTAATATGAATCTTCTAACATATCTATTTTTTAACCAGCTCGCAAATGCATTTAGGATCACTTGTCCCATTTATGACACCAAAGCTTTTTTTTTTTTTTTCTTTCCTTTGTTTTGGTTTAAGCAGCTGCTTTACAAGGGGCTCTTTAGCGAGCATCAAGAATATCCTGTAGCTTCTGGGGTAGGCTTTTGCATTCTCACTATTAATAGCTTCTTGTCAGCCGTCCTTGTACTTACGTCTGGATATTTTTTTTGATGGAAAGAGCTAGGGAAAACCTAACCCATATATTATATTACTTATACTTATTTACATATGTATTATGTTTGGTGAGGATAAATGTGTTCTCATCATCTTTTACCCTCTGATGGCACAAAATTACACCAACCTCTTTGCAAATTACAGCCTTGTATTTTACCAGGAATCATCTGGTACAGTAATTGGTGGTGAACGACCAACGCCTTGTACCTACGTCTGGATATTGTGATGGTAAAGAAACAAGTCCCGCTCTTAGCCTGTGCCGAAAGATTGCTTTGCTCTGTTTCTTTTATCTAAATTATCTGTTCGCTTAAAGTGTCTCCTGATTTAGCTTATTAGGAATGATGTGTCCTGGATACCTCAAGAACCTCTTCCTGCTGTATTACATGCTCGATAAAACCAAGAATAAATGGAACTTTGTCCTGCTATTCTTGTCCTCGTGATCGCACCATGATTTTGTAACTTGCTGGCAGGCGTTGATGAAATCAATGTGGATGCTGCCAAGAGCACTCTGACGAGTAACCAGCTATGCTGACCTCGGCGAGGTGATTGTGAGCATCAGGAAGGCAGGCAAATTTGCTGAATCGGTGAGCACTGGTGCACCGCCCAATGCTAAGATGAAGCAGAAGCTCAAGTTAGCCACATCTTAGTAGAGCTAGATATTAGATATCACCCTTTTTTTTTTTAGATAAGATAATGTTTATATATATATGCTGATCAACATGGATAATTCTTTAATAGAAGTTGTGATTATCTAAGTTTACATGACATCTGTGATCAGTGTCTTCACATCTCTCAAACTTCGTCAGAGTTTCTTCACATCTCCACCATCTTAAGCAAGCCGGTTTTCCAAATCTACATGCCTTCCACGTCCTTTACTGGTATTAAGGTGATGGGACAACCACTCCTTAATCTTGGGATGTGAGCTCTCTTCTCCAGACTTGGGTCCATATCATCAACTTTCCATCTACATGGCATTCCAAAAAAAAAAAAAAAAAATACTGCAATGAAAATCAATTGCAATAAAAAAAAAAAAATCAAGTGTAAGAAATTACTGGAAATGACCTAACGCACCTATAGCTGCACGTTAGCCTATGTAAGAATACCAACATGGTTACTTTTGCCATATTTATCCCAAGGCATGTCCTAACTCCTGATCCAAAAGGTATGAAAGTGTATGGCTTTTGCATTTCCTGTAAAGCGGAATGTCATGTTCTTTGAGATAATTAAATAAAGTTGAAAGGGACAATTGCAGAAGGTGATCTGAAAAACTTACGTCAAATCTTGATGGATCAAATTCTAATGGATCCTTATAAAATAATGGATCATAATGTATTTGAGTTGCATCAACATTCACATGCCATCCCTTCTTCAATTCAAATCCTGCGAGGGAAACATTCATGCATCAATAAATATGTGGTTATCATTAAGAACATTATTAACCAAGTGCAAGGAGGATTGTGTTTGGAATCGACCGGTGACTTCTACCTTCAATGACACAATTCTCGATTACCACACGAGGAAACCACAACAAAACGTTGGACATTCTCAATGTTTCCTTCACAACCTACACATCAAAGTCAAAAATCCATTGAGTACCAATTCACCACATTATTGTCATCGAAGAATTGAAAGACAGGTGGTAGGTCTTAAGCTTGCTTAATGTATTGGTGTACATTGCAACCTATGGGGAATAATATGGGTCTGAGCTTATCATAGGGCAATATACCCATGCATAAAGGACAGAAAAGATCAGAACAGTGATTTTCCTTCTTTTGAGGAATCAGAGCAGTGAATTGTGATAATATGGCAAATTTTTTTTGATAAAATTTAAGTCCATTAGAATGTCATAAACTTAAATGCGTTGCTATTTGTTAGCAAAGGACCAGTGCCCAGCATTTCAATCGTACCCATCAAGTGATTATATCTGTTTTGAGTTGCTTACATGAATAATAGCATACAGACGTATTGCCCACAATGACATCCAAAGAAGTTGAAGTCTAGAAAGATCTTAAGATATATCATAGAGCAGTCAGGTTTATCACATGATATTCAAAAATTTCAAGGATTAACAATCAACTTATTGAAGAGATGACTTGTGTTCAAACTACATGGTCCTTGGCAGTTGATGTAAAGTAAAAAGGGATATTAAGCAGAGATTGAGTACAAGCTAGTATTTTTTTGCTCTCTAGTCTTATGATAATTGGTGTTAAGTAGGGTAGAAATCACTGTAGCATGAGACATTAGAAGCTGCAGTAATGCCAAGAAAATACTCATGGCTGAAGAATTTAAGGCTGTCTTACCTTTAAGCCATATGTCATGGAATTCAGATCTTCCATAGTGAGCAGTGCTCCTTCTGGTTTACTTCGAGTTAAAGAGAGTTGCTCTTCCTGCATAGGTGTTTCGGTCATGCAGATTCATAATTAATCTTATTTCTAACACATCCTTAGAAATAATATTGACTGTTTGGCAGTTGGACAATCAATGCAGGTTCACTTTCTGGGTGGCTCAAAAAAAAAAAACCTCCATCAGGGGAAAAAGTCTAGGATCGTGAGGAAATTAAATTTTGTTCATAGTGAAAACCACATCTTCTTCTGCTCACCCTTAGTCTCTCCTGCGCATGTCCGTTACCATCTAAAAACTTGACGCTCCACATCATGGCTGCTGCTGTTGTGCTTTGCCCTGCAATGATCAGAGTGAGAAGGTTATCCATGATCTCTTCATCACTGAGCTTTTCATCCTCCGGTAGTGAGTCCCTTTGTAGCATTGCTTGGAGGAAGTCATCACCATACTCCATTCCACTCCTCCGACGCGTGATCATCTTGCTGAAGATTTGCATGAGCTGTTTCCTTGCCTGCATTCAGATGTAATTGTTGGCTTATAAGAAAGCTGAGAAAATGGAACTGGCAACTAAAGAGAACAGAGGAATTAAAATAGACCACTACCTTCATGCCCTTGTAGTATCTGCTTCCAGGGATCATGGCAGGGAAGGACAACATCATGTTGGACACATCATTGCACTTCTGCTCTATATCTTGCAAGAGTTTTGTATCTGTGACACTTATCAACATATCACACATTGCATCAAAAGTCACCTGCATATCAAATTCTTGCATGTTATGTTTTAGCCATTGCCTCCTTCAACTCCATAGTGGACTATTGTATATGGTGTGACAAGAGACCTGAGACCTTTCCACTAAAAGTTTAAATCTATCATTCAAGGAACGATAGCTTCATATTAGCGACCTAAGTGTACATTGTTAAAGAATATGCCAAGTACAACCTTACAAGGTGGGCTAATTCTTATATGAAATAAAGCAAGCACATAATGCATGAATATAGTTGGCGAAGGATTATGAGAGATACATAAAGGCAGTGGCTCACGATGGAGAGATTAAAATTTTCTACTTCACATTATGTTTAACAAGCAGACCTAATACCATTCTTTTTTTGTATTTAAAGATCTGTCGGAAAACCAGCATCATTTAATGTCTTTAGATTTAATGATTGGTACCAAGTATTTTGAGGCAAATTCTGATGATTGGTTGAAGAGATCAAAGAAGAAGAAACATTCATGTGCAGTGGGGATCAATTTGTATGTCTAATTTGCAGAACCTTGCCAATCATTTCTATATTCTGCCCTTCTAGAGACATCGAGGATTTTATTATTTGAATTCCCTTAAATAATTAGCATCCCATGAATACTTTGAAGGGTTGTTTGGTTCGCAACCGAAATCAGAATGGGAATAAAAATCGGAATGACTTGTGTTGGGATATACCGACCGACCCTACTGCCGGCTCACCAGCGCCGACCCATCCTCAACACCGACTCTACTACGGGCCCGACCGGCTTCGTCCGACCGACGGTGGGCAACACCGACAGTGACTACCGATCGTGTCCGATCGGAGTGGATCGGCCTAACGGGCCAACGTCACCTCTGATCACCTGAGGGCCGATCCCCCATGACCGACTTCCTATCAGGTGGGACACCGTCGACTAACCATCGGTTTGGATACCTGACGCCCCACCTCTACAGGTCCTTCTAGACGCCGAATGAGCGACATGGGCTGCAGTCCTATCAAGCAAACGCTGTACGAACGCCAGGAGGCATTCCCCTACCAGGAAATCTGGGACGCTGTCCTGCCAAGTATGCGAATTAATTCTTAGGACCTGTCAACTCGTCAACAACGTGACAACCTCCGACGATTTGACAACTCTCCAGTTGTCTACATCACCCACGGCGAGGCCATACCACCTCCCACTATAAATCGGGAAAGGCAACAGTGCTAAAGAGGTCCCTTCGAAAACTCCCAGGCTCTCCTTCTCCCTCTCCCTCTCTCTCTCGTTGAGCTCCTTGTTTTCTTTTCGCTGTTGCCTAGTCTCCTCTCTGACTTGACCATCGGAGGGTCCCCGTCGGAGCCGCCTCCGGTCAGTGCAAACTTTCTTTTGTAGGCGCTCGTTCCCGACGACCAGGCGATGAGGGGATTGGCCGCAACAGATTGACACGCCAGGTAGGGGGGACTACCGTAAACACACGATCGACAGCATCAGGGATTATAGCCCCCACGGAACTCGAGATGACAAAGACAAAAGCTCAGCGATCGAGGATCACTGGATCGGCGAGACGCTCTTCCCACCAGGAAGAGGCCTCTCCCCCACCCTCTGTGGTGGAACCCAGCTCTCCGCATCCCACAGTGACCACGGAGGCACAGATCGCGGCAATCATGCGGCAGATGACCGTGCTGACAGACGCGGTCAAAAGCCTTCAACAGCAACCGGTTCGGCAGCCACCTTCACCGGTCGAGCAATTGGCGGCGCGCCCGATGCCCTCCAGGAGCAGCCGCCGACGTCCGCACTAGTCTCCGTCGCCCCCTCCGGAGCACCTATCTCAGCGCTCCCACCGAGAGGAGGAGGGGCACCCGTGGCGTGACACCCGTCGGTCTCGATGGCCTTCTCCTTCCCAGCTGGAACGAGCAAGGAAGGAGAAGCGACCGCGAATGCCGTCCGCCTCTCTCTCGGACTCTTTCGGAGACTCCACTCCTGGGGTCTCCCAGCACCGACGGATCGACGACTACGAACGCAGGTTCGAAGAAATCGACCGTCGGCTTGTCCAGCTGCAGGTGGACGGGCAGAAGTCTTCAAACGACGTCGACTTCCAGACCGCCCAACCCCTCTCCCGACTCATCCTCGATGAACCGATCCCCAGTCGGTTCAAGATGCCGCACGTGGAGCCTTACGATGGCTCCACCGACCCAATCGACCACCTGGAGAGCTACAAAGCTCTCATGACGATTCAAGGGGCAACCGACGTTCTCCTTTGCATCGGCCTCCCCGCCACGCTCTGCAAAGCTGCCAGGGCCTGGTACTTCGATCTTCGATCGGAAAGTTTCACTCCTTCAGACAGCTCGAGCACTCCTTCGTGGCCCATTTCAGCACCAGTCGGAAGCCGTCGCGAACATCGGACAGCCTTTTCTCCCTCAAACAAAGAGAAAACGAGACGCTCCGACACTTCGTGGCGCGATTCAACACGGCCACGCTTGAGGTTCGGGACCTCAATGAAGACATGGCCATTTCGACCATGAAGCGCGGGTTGAGGGCATCCCGATTCACCTACTCCCTGGATAAAATCCTCCCCCGAACGTACGCTAAATTACTGGAGCGTGCATACAAGTACATGCGCGCGGATGAAGGAGCTTCCGACCGGCGTCTGGCCGAGCCCAAGGGTCCGAAGGAGAAGCGGAGGAAGGATCGGGACCCTGCTGTGCCTGGCAGGCCCCCGACCGACAGTCGGGTCTCACCCCCACGACGGAACCAGATGTCGCCCCAACGGCGGAGCCTAAGGCCGACACATCCCAGGTACGACTCTTACACTTCTCTCTCCGCTCCTCGTGCACAGATTTTGATGGAGATCGAGGGCGAAGAGTACCTGCGACGGCCTCCGCCTCTGAAGGCAAAGGGCCTCGACCGACGGAAGTACTGCCGATTCCACCAAGACCATGGCCACAATACCGAGTAATGCATCCAGCTTAAGGATGAAATTGAGGCCCTCATACGTCGGGGATACCTCGGCAAGTTTCGAAGGAATTCGTCGATCCGGCCCGTCGTCGATCAACGACCCCAGCCGACTGAAGAAGCGACGAATAACCGACCTACGGCCGGGGTCATCAATATGATTTCCAAATGACTGGGCCCGAGGATGTTTGCTGGAGGGGAGTCGACGAAGAAGCCACGCCCGGACGATGTAATTACTTTTACAGAAGAAGATGTTCGAGGCATCCAAACTCCCCATGATGACGCTGTTGTTGTCTCGGCAACAATAGCAAATTATGATGTAAAAAGAATCTTTGTAGATAATGAAAGTTTAACGAACGTTCTATTTTACTCGACCTTCTTCCGGATGTGACTGTCGACCGACCGACTCAAGAGAGTCCCTACGCCCCTGATAGGCTTCGCTGGAGATGCTGTCGCGGTGGAAGGAGAAGTCACTCTGCCCGTGACGGTTGGCACCGAACCACGACAAAGCACAGTCCATTTGACTTTTGCGGTCGTCCAAGTGTCTTCGGCTTACAACGCCATACTTGGAAGACCCGGACTAAATACCCTCAGGGCGATAGTCTCGACGTATCACCTCCTGGTTCGGTTCCCGACAAAAAATGGAGTCGGGGAGATGAGCGAAGACCAACAGCTCGCTCGCCGATGCTTTCAGATCTCCGCTCAAAGCGAGGAGTCGAAGGGCTCCCTGACGATCGACAAGCTAGACCAACGGAAGGAGGAAGAACGAGAAAAATCGGCCGAACAGCTCATCCCCATCTCAATAGCGGAGAACTCCAACCGAACAGTATGGGTCGGGTCTCAACTATCCAACCCAGAATGACAACGGTTGGCAGAGCTGCTGAAGGCCAATGCTAACATATTTGCTTGGTCGGTAGGAGATATGTCGGGCATCCCCCCGGAGACAATCACCCACCGACTCAACATCGACCCAACGATGAAGCCGGTGAGGTAGAAGAAAAGATCTTTTGCTCCTGAAAGACAGGAGGCCATCGACGAAGAAGTGGACAAGCTACTCGAGGCAGGCTTCATCAGGGAAATTACATATCCCGATTGGCTTGCCAATGTTGTCATTGTGAAGAAAGCCAACGGGAAGTGGAGGATTTGCATCGACTACACCGACTTGAATCGGGCCTGTCCGAAGGACAGCTTTCCGCTTTCGAAGGTCGACCAGTTGGTGGATGCGATGTCCGAATTTCGACTACTCAGCTTCATGGACACCTTCATCGGGTACAATCAGATCTGGATGGCACCCAAAGACGAGGAGCACACTGCCTTCGTGACCCCCAAGGGCCTCTACTGCTACAGAGTAATGCCTTTCGGACTGAAGAACGCCGGCGCCACCTACCAACGACTTGTCAACAAGGTCTTTAAAGATCAGATCGGATGCAACATGGAAGTATACGTCGACGACATGCTGGTGAAGAGTGCGCAAATTCTGGATCATGTCCGGGATCTCGAAGAAACCTTCCGCACTCTACGACGACACCGGATGAAGCTGAACCCGACTAAATGTGCCTTCGGACCTCAGAGAAGTTTCTTGGATTCCTCGTCTCGCAACGGAGAATCGAGGCCAACCCTGAGAAGATCAAGGCCATCGTCGATATGCGACATCCGGACACCAAGAAGGAGGTGCAGCAACTCAACGGAAGGATCATCGCGCTCAGCTGATTCATTTCTCGGTCGGCTGAGAGATGCCTTCCGTTCTTCAAAACCTTGCGACAGGCCAAGCATTTCTCTTGGCCGAACGTGTGCCGACAGGCCTTCGAGAAACTGAAGAAATACCTGACTTCTCCACCACTCCTTATAAGACCGGAGGTCGGGGACATCCTGTACCTTTACCTAGCTACCTCCCCGGAGGCAGTTAGCTCGATGCTCGTCCGAGAGAACAAGAATCGAGTTCACCAACCGATATATTATGTCAGCAAAGTGCTTCACGAAGTCGAGACTCGGTACTCGAAGGCAGAAAAAATAATTTTCGCTCTGGTCATTTCGTCACAGCGGCTCCGTCCGTACTTCCAGGCACATGCTATCGTGGTCCTCACCGACCAACCCCTGAGAGCAATCCTGCACCGTCCTGACACATCGGGATGGCTGGCGAAATGGGCTGTGAGACTGAGTGAATTTGACATCCAATACCGACCGTGGCCTGCTCTCAAAGCCCAAGTTCTAACCGACTTTGTCGCCGAATGCCCGACGACCGACCGACCGTCGAAAAAAGGGAACCCCAAGGAGGTCGGGACCTCCGAATGTGACCCCGATTCGACCTGGGTGTTGCACATCGACGGAGCCTCCAACGCTCGAGGGAGCGGGGCTGGTTTCCTTCTCACCAACTCAGAGGGAGTGGTTACCGAACACGCCCTCCGATTCAACTTCAAGGCCTCTAACAATCAGGCCGAATATGAGGCGCTCGTCGCGGGCTTGAGGCTGGCACTGGAGCTCGGGGTCGACTGACTCAAAGTCTTCTCCGACTCTCAATTGATCATCAGACAAATCTAAGGCGAGTTCGAGGTGCAGGATCCGACCATGGCCAAATACCATCAAAAAGTAAAAGATCTCGTGGCACCCTTCAAGTACTTCGAGATCTTCCACATCCCCAGGGCAGAAAATGCTCGAGCCGACGTGCTTTCCAGGCTCGCGACATCCGACTACGGCACCTTGGGCCGGGCATTCGTGGAAAGTCTTAAACGATCGAGCATCGACAAGGTCGAAGAGGTGCTGCAATTGACAGCGGAACCGAGCTGGATGGACCCGATCGCTCAGTATCTGATCGACGGATCTACCCCCGAAGACCCTGCGAAAGCCAAACGACTCCGATGGGCGGCTTCCCAATATGTGATGATCGACGGCCGATTGTATAAAAGGTCATTCTCCCTTCTCTTACTGAAGTGTCTGGGGCCGACCGACGCAGACTATGCTCTCAGAGAAGTACATGAAGGAATCTGTAGCAATCACTTGGAGGGCAAGTCCTTGACTTACAAAGTCCTACAACAGGGCTACTACTGGCCCACTATGAAGAAGGACGTGGCGAGTTGGTTCGGAGGTGCGAACCGTACCAAAAGTATGCCAACATACAGCATCGACCCGCCGGCCAGCTTGCTCCGGTCGTCGCCCCTTGGCCTTTCGCCCAGTGGAGAATCGACATACTCGGACCCTTTCCTCCGGCATCCGGACAACGGAAGTTCATTGTAGTCGCGATCGACTACTTCACTAAGTGGGTGGAAGCCGAACCCTTAGCACAAATCACTGAGCGTAAGATGGAGGACTTCATGCAGAACTCCATCATTTTCAGGTTCGGACTGTCAAACACCATTATTACCGACAACGGACAACAGTTCAACAATCAGGACTTTCGAGACTTCTGTGCAAAGTTTCAAATCACGCACCGACTAACCTCGGTCGGGCATCCACAGTCCAACGGTGAGGTCGAGGTGACCAACCGAACCATACTGCATGGGCTCAAAACCCGACTAAATGGTCGAGGAAATGAACTCCGTCCTGTGGGCATACCGGACAACACCCCGGGTCCCGACCGAAGAATCACCTTTCAGCTTGGCCTATGGAACGGAAGCCATGATCCCGCTGGAGATCGGGCTGCCATCAACTAGGGTTGAGCAGTATCGTGAGCCGGACAACTCCGAGTGTCGGAGGGCCGACTTGGACCTCTTATCCGAGCTCCGACGCGAGGCACAACTTCTTATGGCTTCCTACTGACAAAAGGCGGTCCGATATTACAACGTCAGGGTGAAGCCGAAGCTCTTCCGACCCAGAGACCTGGTCTTGAGAAAGGCGGAGGTCTCGAAACCCCTGGACCGGAGAAAATTGTCCCTGAACTGGGAGGGACCCTACAAGGTAACCGACACTTACGGACCGAGAGCTTACCGGCTGGAGACCCTAGAAGGGACGGCCATCCCACGGACTTGGAACGCCGACAATCTGAGGTTATACTATCAGTGAACTTTGTATCTCCCCATTTGGAATACGAACTCAGTTTTAAACTTCGGAGTCTGGAATTTTGACTCTTCGACTGTTGTCCGACGCTCGCCAAAAGATGCGAGTCCCTGACGTCCCGACTCGGACTTGATGATCCACTACGAACCGACGGACCGGCTGCCAACGATGCATTGGACGCTTAAAGAACCGACGCATCTGCGACGACGGGAGTTACACTCCTTCTACATCTAAAAATCTCGGCCAAAATGATCGAACAGAACGATCGAGCGACTTGCCGACCCTGCTTCGGTCGGGAAAGGCAAAGCGCCAACGCAACCGACGTCGCATTCGCGACTTACCGACCAGGTCGCGACCGGTCGAAGGGTATTCAGCTTACCACCGTTTATCAAACGGCGCGACGTAAGCACCCGACCTAAGTCTGGGTAGTGGGAACTCGACTTACCATCGCTTTCCCGACCAAACACGTCGACGCCGTACGAAATGTATCAGACGCCATCCGACTGATCATGTTGGACAACACTCGGGTCATCGGGGTGTGCCCAAAGGTCGGTCGACCTTCGCCCCCGCGAACGACCTTCGACACCGCTAGCACGCCCGACTCAACGGACTCGTGCCTGGAAGTCGGTCGACTCCGGATTCATGCCAGGACGACGTATGTTCGACTCTGGCCTACGATTTACGACTTAGCAACGGACGATTGGCTCAGGCCTTAGGACGGGCGGTTAGTGGTCGGAGTTCGTCTTGCCTACCCTATGGCGTGCTACCGGCTATCTTGACTGACAACTTTGGATGTCGTTAAGTGTCCTAATATGGTACGTCGGGACTGCGACTCTCCGACCTTATGACTCCACGACTCTAAGTCGCGACACATCCTGACAGGCAAGAGAGAGAAGTTGAAAATGAAATTAAAATTTTTTTAAGTATATTCAGGTCTACAGAACTGGGTCGAAGCCCGATTACAAGTGCGCAAAGAAAAAATGAAAGAAGATAAGGCCGCGATCATCCTTCGAAATCAATCTCTTCGACCGAGGAAAGCTCGGGGATGACCGGTGTATCCACCATGATCGGCGCTGAGTCGACGGTCGGCGTCGGATCGAAGGACGGTGCTGGGTCGGCGGTCGGCACTGGATCGAAGGTCGGTACTGGATCAGAAGCCAGTGCTGAATCGGGGATCGGAGCCGGGTCAGGAGTCAGGACCATCTCTCCTTCGGCGATCTGCTCTGGGACGGTCTCTTCTGCCGCAGTGGCGTCTCCCGACGATGGGTCGGCCACCTCTTCCATAGCTTGGTCCTCGGCTCTCGGTAGAATGATACCACTGAGGTCCAGCTCCGAGTACAAGGCCTGGACCGCATCCCGACCGTCTTCGTACCCCACCCGATACGACGCAAAGCCGGTTTCCAGCAGTTCCTCCCGATATCTGTCGGAGCCGCGGAAGTCGTCCACCGCCCGACTCAGCGACTCCTTCGCCGACCTCGCCTCTGCTTCCACCCGATCGAATGAGTCCTTCACCGACTCTGCCTCTGCCTTTGCTATGTCGACATCAGCTTGGGCGATCGACAAGTCCTCCTCGATCTTGGCGAGATTCTCCAGGCTGACCTGGAGCTACTCGTGTTCGGCCTCGAGCTCGGCAGCGATGCCATCCCGTTCGCATCGCAGTCGACGCGCGGTCCGACCCTTGCGCTTGGCTTCCTTTCGGGCCGACTTAAGCTCGGACCCGAGACAAGAAATCTCTTCTTCCAGCCTTGCCTCCCGGTCGGTCGACTGCTTCAGATGTTCGACCAACGCCGCCTTGTCAGCTTCGACGGTCGTCGTCCTGTCCTTCCAGGCCGCTCGGATGTCCCCGAACCTTCGATATCCGGCCTCCAGTTCGGACATAGTATAAATCAGCTGCAAACATGGACTAACCATCAGGAAGGCGAAATAATGAAGACAGTAAGAAGGAAAGGGATGGAGCGAAACTTACCCCGACCATGGTCGGATAAAATGAAGACAACATCTCGGTCACCTGTCGAGCCTTTAGAACCTCCACATCGGCTGGGAGGAGGATCCCCTGACATAGCCTCCTGGCCAAGTTGTGGTCGGCCAGGGCTGACGCTCCTTCGGGGGCCCGAGCGCCAGATGATACGGTGCGACTTTCCGACCTTGGGTCGTCAGCAGGGGCCATCGGGGCTTTCTCCCGATCGGCCGCCCAGGCCCGTAGATCAGGCAAGGAGGGGATGCTCGAGCTTGATTGAGCACCCCCCGTCGCAGTAGCAGGCACCGACGGATGACGTTCGGGTTCTCGAACGGCGTCCGACGCCTCTTCAGTCGGTGAAATCACCGATGTTCCTTCGGCCGCTTCCTCCGCTGGCCGCTCCTCCGATCGCGCTGTCGGAGCCGAAAGTGTGATTACCGGCTCTGACTGATCGGCCGCCGATGCGACGACGGTCGGCGCTGCGGTTGAGGGTTTCTTCGGCGGCCGTGAGGGTCTGGCCCCGGACGTCGGCCTCTTCCTCGCCGCGTACTATCCGATTCCGGCCCCGGATGCCGGCTTCTTCCTCACCGCGTACTGTCTGATTTCGGCATTGGTCGGCCTCATCCTCGGCGGCGTCCCTGCGATTTCGACAAGAGAGTCAGTGTATGTTCGGGGATGAATGTGAAATGAAAAGACAACCGATGGATCGGACGGTACCTAGACGGGGGACCAGGCTCAGGCCAGCATCATAGAGGGCTTGTTCGGTAACAAGCTCCCTCTGCTTCGGGACCGACATGTCTTTGAGTCGGTGGAAATCCTCCTGGTCATCCGCCTCCACTCGACTGTTCTCGTTTGCCTCGGTTCGAGGCACGCCCCAATGAGAAGGGAAGCCCTAGGGAAAAGAAGAGGAAACAAAGAAAAATTGGTTCTTCCACCCATGGATGGACGATGGAAGGCCAGTGATGAAGGAAAGATCCTTCCGAGGGTTGAAGAGCCACCACCCTCGGGCCTTAGGGTGGGGTCGGAGGACAAAGAATGCCCGGAAGAGAGAGATCCGAGGGTTGGTCGGCAGGAGCTGACACAACAGGACGAAGCTGATTATTAGTTGAACTGAGTTCGGCGCCAGTTGCGTCGGACAAAGTCCGTAATAATCTAACAGATTCCGAACGAACTCCGGAATCGGAAGCCGAAGACCAGTCCGGAGGTCCTCGACGTACAAAGCCACCTGACCCGCGGGCGGGTTGTTAACCCGACCCCCGGCCCCAGGGGTGAAAAGTCGAAACTGCTCCGGGATGCGATACTGATCCCGAAGCCGATTGACATTCGGCCCCGAAAGCGAGGAAGCCTCAACTTTCGGAGTCGATCGAAGGTCATCGGTCAGGTTTTCCGATCGAGCCTTTTGAGGTGGAGTTCTGGCCATGATACCGGAACCAAGGAGAGGACAAGACCAAAGAAGAAGAAGGAGAAGGAAAAGAAAAGGTTTCAAAAAAAGCGAGAGTAGAGCAGAAGGAGGCACGAACCCCGGATGAATCTTTGCGAGAATGGGGTGGGAGCAGCTGCCGGCGATGATGAAGAAACTATTTGGGCAGAGTCTCCGCAGCAAGACCGTCAGAAATGAAGCTTTGAGTACAAGTGGCCCCATATATATAGGGTTGATCGATGGTCGGGATGTGGCTGCGCCGACCAAGACCTCTCGGATGGTCGACACGTGGCGGCATCCGGGCCCTCTTCCGACCCGGCGGTTCGGCGCACCCCTTTCAGATCGGGCCACATCGCCTTCATTAATGTGAAGGACGTCGGCCCAACGACCTCCTGATGCATGGCAGCAGGGCCACGCCCCGGAATTAAATCGCCTATGGCGATTCGCTTCCCCGATGGGACGTCTGACGGCGGCCCGCGCTCCCAAGGCCGGCGCCGGATGGCGGTTTGCGTTCCCCAAAAGGCACCGGACGCCCGATCGTCCGACACCCGATCGTCTGACACCGGATCATCCGACACCCGATCGTCTGACACCTGATCACCTGACATCGGATTGACCGACGTCAAGTCACCAAACGATGGGATGCCTGACATCGATTTGTTCGGATCATCCGCTGGTGAGATCAGCAAATTTAAGGCAGGACGCAATAAAGAATCCACTCCTTTCACCCAACGCCCCACCTGCGTGGAGACGCGAGCTAGTGTGACATCAGGCTTAGGAGTGGGAGGGGCAACTGTTAGGATATACCGACCGACCCTACTGCCGGCTCACCAGCGCCGACCCGTCCTCAACACCGACTCTACTACGGGCCCGACCGACTTCGCCCGACCGACTTCGCCCGACCGACGGTGGGCAACACCGACAGTGACTACCGATCGTGCCCGATCGGAGTGGATCGGCCTAACGGGCCAACGTTACCTCTGATCACCTGAGGGCCGATCCCCCGTGACCGACTTCCTATTGGATGGGACACCGCCGACTAACCATCGGTTTGGATACCTGACGCCCCACCTCTACAGGTCCTTCTAGACACCGAATGAGCGACACGGGTTGCAGTCCTATCAAGCAAACGCCGTATGAACGTCAGGAGGCATTCCCCTGCCAGAAAATCTGGGGCGCTGTCCTGCCAAGGACGCGAATTAATTTCTAGGACCTGTCAACTCGTCAACAACGTGACAACCTCCGGCGATTTGACAACTCTTCAGTTGTCTACATCACTCACGGTGAGGCCATACCACCTCCCACTATAAATCGGGAAAGACAACAGTGCTAAAGAGGTCCCTTCGAAAACTCCCAGGCTCTCCTTCTCCCTCTCCCTCTCTCTCTCGTTGAGCTCCTTGTTTCCTTTTCGCTGTTGCCTAGTCTCCTCTCTGACTTGACCGTCGGAGGGTCCCCGCCGGAGCCGCCTCCGGTCAGTGCGGACTTTTTTTTGCAAGCGCTCGTTCCCGGCGACCAGGCGACGAGGAGATTGGCCGCAACAACTTGGAATTGGAATCGGAATGGCCAAATCCTCGAAGTATTTAGTACGTGATCGGAATCAAAATCGAAATGAAAATTTGAATCCATAAAAAAGAGTAGGGATTGAGTTTTATATAGATTGAGCCATTTCCATTCCACTCTAGAATCGGAATCGGAATGGGACTCATTCCAACTAAACGGTTGGAATGAAAGTCATCCATTCTGATTCCGATTTCAGACCCCACTCTCTCCAATCAAACACCCCCAAATTCAAAGGGCCCTAGCCAAAGATTGCTAACTTTGAGATTAGTGGACATTATTCTGTTCCTAAAAATTCCAAAGCACAGGGAAAGAAATGAAATGGATGCATCCAAGATTAGAGTCAGAAGAGCTACCTTCATGCAGAAGTCCAGCACAACAAAGCTCCCTCCTTTCTCTTCCACTGATTTCAACCTCTCTAGCAGCATCTTGTCAAGCTTCTGAACGAACTTGGACAAGGAGCTGATAGAAAAAGGATCCGAAAGGAGGCGTCGGATCCTTCGGTGGCTCTCATGAGGAACAGTAAGCAGGCTCTTCTTTCCAACAGCATCCCCCATGGACTTAACATACCCCTTGTTGAACTTTATGAAATCATTCGTAAGCACTGTCTTTGCACCCTCCGGACTTGGGATGTAGATGTGGATCTTACCAAAAAGCCTCGTCTTAAACCACTTTCCATACCTAATTTCACCATCCCACACAATACATTAGAAACAACGCAGTTGCGAACTTTATCTCAGAATATTTGTACACATTTTTAGCTCACATATTGGACTAAAAATTTAAAAGAAAAATATACTATGCACTCCAATAGATCGCTGTGTTGATGAAAGGGAGAGTACGAGTGCTAACCACTGCCGGCGTTTCCTGACAAACTCATAGCAACCTTTGGTGCTGTTGGTGGCGGAGAGAAAAGCTAGAGTCTCTCCAAGATAGGGCAACCGTAACTTGCCAGGGACCTCTCCTTTCTTAGAAGTAGAGATTCTCCATGCCTTGTATACCATCAAAGATAGTACTACAGAGAACGTTGTCACCAACGCAGTATTCCAGTAGTTGGCATTTTGAAGAAAGCACTCCTCTGCTACGACCTTCCACATCTTTGCTTCTATAAGGATTCCAATTTCTGAAGTATTAACCTCAGTACAGAGAAGCTAAAAAGCATGGGCTACTAATTAGGTGAGGTCTTGCACTTATATAAGTCTGTCTACCAATGGAAAGACCATTGGAAAGGGAAGCAAAATCTCTTTTTGGATGCAACAGGGAAGCCAAAGCTCTCGATGACTTGTGAGACTTTGGAATACTCGTTTAGGTAGTAGTCCCATTTTACTAGTTAGAGTTTTAAATACAAATGACATAGTGGTAGGTACGTCTTCGCCAACCAACCACGGACGGGGAGGACGTGAAGGATACCATATCTTATTCTAGCTAGGAAGGAGTCTTCCATCTTGCAAGGTAAATATGAAGAATCTTCTTATCAATTGATGCCAAACTAATACAACCGAAGCATTGCGGATCATATGGTTTTGTTTAAAAAAAATTCTTTTTCTCCAATTTGATACTTAAATTCCCGTAAAACTTGGAAGAATCTTTCCCTCCTCGGCTGTTGCGATCCTTTTTTGTTGTTTGGTGAAGGGTTATCTAAGCCTAAGCATCTTTCAGTAACTGCCGATGGAGGTATCCATCGATGCGGACAAAGATTCAGTCCGTCACGTGAGGTATTGTCCACTCTGATCCATTGACCTCACGATTTTATCCTTTAAAAAGTATCTCATATGAAAAATAAAAATTTTCTTTTTATAAGTGCGAGTCTCTCTAGACTCACAACCGATGTAGGACTATTAGTGCCCTCCACATTATTAAAACCACAACAGAGCCTCCAGTCAAGGGAGACTCTGATGTATACAGTACGAAGAGTTCCACAGTCAGTCGAGACGGACCTCAGTCCCAAGAAACTGAGATAGACCTCGATCTCTATCTGGAGCGCCATTATTGCGGACAAGAGCTCGATCCGTCACGTGAGATATTGTCCGTTCTGGCCCATGGACCTCATGATTCTATCCTTTAAAAGGCGTCTCACATAGAAAAGATTTTTTTCTCTTTATAAGTGCGAATCTCTCTTGACTCACAACCGATGTAGGACTATTGATATCCTCTACATTATTAGAATCAGACTCCAATTTATTTAGATATGTTCATCATTCAAGCCTAAACCATAGTTTGGGCTTGATCATTTTCTAATCTAATATTTAGCCATCACCAAGCAGTTCATGGATGTATTGATCCACTGAAGCCCAGTTTTCTGGAACATAACGGCCTATTTGAACTTAGTCCAGCTCAAAGCAGCTACTGCAAGCCCAAAAGGAAGCCCAATTACTCCAAGTATGTTTCCTTTTTAGCGATGGCAAAATCGATCCGATCCGATGGATATGCATCCTATCCAAATCCAGTTAAATCTGAAAAAAAAAGTTTGATCGGATTTGGGTTTGGATTTGGGTAAAACTCAAAAACTGTAGCATGGGTATGGATAGGATATGGATAGTGCTGTTTTCTACCCGAACCCAAACTCGATCCGAACCTATGAGTATGGATAATATCCGAACCCATACCTAAATATATATATTTATAATTTTACTTTGATAATTTTATTTTGATTAATAATATGTATAAAACTATTTTGATTATTTATATATTCTATGTTGAATTGTATTTTTATATTTGATTTCTATAAATCTGAACTTATAAATTATGTCTTATGTTGAATTGATAATTTTGTTTTGATTGATAATATATATAAAATTATTTTGGTCGTTTATCTTTTTTAAGTATGAGATAGGTATGGAGTGGGTATGGGTTGGATATGGAGAAATGAATTATCCGTAGGTATCTCCGAACCTGTTGGATATGGTGATGGATATCTCTTTTTTTATCCGATCGGATATCGAATAGAGTTTGGATATAGAATATTAAATTTGAATTTAGAGATGAATAGTACAATATCCAATTCAAATCCTATCCATTGTTATTTCTATCCTTCTTTCTGTACATGCATATAAAGCCTACACTGCAATTGAATAGTTGGTTAATTAATCTAGGCCTGGTTGTCCAAACAAGGGCTTAGACGGCAAAAGTCCAATCTGATTACATGCACGACACTTTTGGCTGGCCTAAAGCTTCGATGTCAAGGCAAGCATGGGCTGGGCAAAGCTCGGGCCAACTCGTATATGATTCTTGTTCTTGAAATGATAATAAATATATATTGCTAATACTCCTCTCACTTCTGAAAACATAGTTTGTGCATCAAACACAATCAGAAACAAGTTCAACATATATGAAAATAAAACATAGAAAATAAATATGAAATATACAATATCAAATGAATCAAAACAAAATAAATGTGTAAAACAGAAATTTAACATTGGATCAACTAAATGCATGACAAAAAAATTAAAAAGAAAGTATATGAAAATAAGTTGGTAAATATGGTACAAAGGATAAAATTTTAGTCCTGGTCATACAAAGGTAAATACAATACAAAGGATAAGTTGGTAAAAATTTGTTATAAACTATCAAATTTTCGTCCAAATCAGGAGTTTGTTTCCAAAAAGTACCGATTCTCTTATTAAACTCATATTATTCACTACCTCAGTTCTACAAATATTAAGCTCCATTTGCCGAGGGACCTAAACAATTTTGGCATAGTGGAGAAAGGGTATGAATGCAGAATAAGAATTGGCGCAAGACCTTAGCTCTCTTTGGTGTGCATGTTTTATTTCTCTTCAATTATTTCTATAAAATTTTATATACATAATGCTATAAGCTTTGGTCTTATTATCAGTGATCTCATGCTAAGTTGTTTCTACCGTGTGCATAGAAATAAATTTATAAAAAATTATTTATTAAAATTATTTTATCATGTATATTTTAAATTATTCAATAAAAAGTCAACATATTATTCATTGTAGAAAAAAATTTATTATTATCAAGATCGATTAAAAAATTTTTATGAAAAATTCTATGTTTCATGATTAACTAATTTTTGTTATTTTTAAAAAAATTATCTCATTTTGATTGATATGTTAATTTTTTATTGGAAGATTCAATATATATATATATATATATATATATATATATATATATATAATAGAATGGTTCTTACTATTAACTTCTGCGCAACATTCATTTCATTTCACAATCTATTCAGCCTACGCTGCCCCGGGACACAGCAACTGCACCTACCGACATTGCTTCAACGGAACTCCAAGCCCACTCCCATTACCAACTCCCGGAGTAAAGAAGGAAAGAAAGAAAGCAGCGGGAGATCTATCGAAAAGGGTGAAGAATCCCTTCCCCTCTTTGCCTCCGATCCCGGAAACGCCAACCTTAACCCTAATTAAATGGGGGAAGTGAAGAAGGTCTTCTGCATCGGGACGGCGGACACCAAGCTGGAGGAGCTCCGTTTCCTCTCCGAGCGTATCCGATCCGATCTCATTACCGTCTCCAAGGGTTCTTCCTTCAAGGTATCAAGAAAGATCTCCGGATTCTTCGTGGTTTCGTCCTGTTTCTTGATTTCTTGACTTCCCAATGGGTAATGGTGCGTCTTTTTCGCGATTCTTGAATTGTTGTTTTCTTGATTTCTTCTGAACGGAATCTTTGAACTGGTTCCGTTGAATCTATCTCCACTTCACTTCTTTGATGCCTCTGTTCGTATAGGATGTCTTCATTCATGAGGAAAAAAAAACTTGGTAACAGTTCAATGCTATCAGTTTGGTGTTAGGATTCATTAAGGGTTATTTACCGAGGAGTATGCTCCATTTTCTGAATTCTTGGCATCTTGATTAGTAATAGTGTGTCTGTTTCGAGTTTAAAGTGGATTACTTACCCTAATGAGCTTGAACCGGTTAGGATGAATCATTTTTTTTTTTCATGCCTAGTTCTGTCTTTTGAAGTTTTTATCGAGATTCAAGGATTGCATGTTGTTCGATTTTAATATTTCAAATGGTTGCGTGGATTTAATATAATATGAAAAGATGTTACTTTGTGTTAAACCCTTCTAGTTAGGTGTTAAGATTGGTTTTTGGGTTATGTCCACTCCCATTTTGATCTTTCAAATTATTGCATGAAGTATATGCAATACAAAAAGATTTAGTTTTTGTTGACTTCAAGCAAACTGGCTTTCAGATATTTCATTTTCCTAAATTCAAAAAAAATTGATCTGTATATATTCAACAAAAGCTTTAGCATTTGGTACACATAAGTTGTGGTTATTGCCAGTTATTTCTCAAGAGAATGGTGATGATTTCTGGTCTTCATTGTCCCACACCAAGGTTTATCTCTTAACTTTTGGTTGTTTACACAAGTCATGCAGGAGCTATTGTGTTCTAGTTCTAGCTACTGTTGTAGTCATATGCGGATACTATTTTTTGATTCATGAGGTAAGTGTGCGTATGAATTCCATATATGAACAATGGAGGGATCTTCCCTTGTATGATGCTATCTGTATTGTAACACCAAAGCCCTTGTGCCACATGTCTGTAAGTCAAACATCTCTACTTAGATTGGACAGGAAACTGATAAACCACATTTACTTCCCACCCTTCTTTATAATTTTTATGACATGATATGAGATTTGCTAATCTCTACAAAATAAGTACTATTTCCTTTCACGAAAAGTTTTCTTTACTTTCTAAAATAAGCAGCTTCATTTGTCTCTCCATTTTACATTTCTGCTGGCAACTTCTTCAAGCTCCAGCATTTACTAATTGTTCCCAGTATCACAAAAGGGGAAAAAAAAAAGCACTGTCTTTCTCCAAAATTATAAGTTTTTCACCAATGTTGATGGCATATCACATGAGGCTATGCTACCATCTTACTAAAAAAGCATTATGTTTTCAGTATATAAACTCTTAATAACATAGAGCTAGAATGGTAAGTGAATTAAAGGTATGGAATGCAGAACTGCATCTATCAATTCATATGCCTCATCTCAAAAGATTTAAAATGATGACATTACTATGATGAGTCTAGCAGCAAATCCTCATTAAATTACCATAATGATCCATGTTAGGAACAAAAGGCCATGTGTCTTCTCTTATAGACAGTCTGTAAGAGTAGCAAGGAAATTTATGAAGCTCATGAGGCCTGTAAACTATTACAAATCTAGTCCATCATAGTCATTTTCAAATGCCTCTTCCCTTCGGAAGAATTGTGGATTTGAGTGCTAAATTGAAACTATGGTGGAAACTATTGTTGGATGATGCTTTTCCATAGTAGAATAAGCGAACTGCAAGAGTAATAGGGATAAAAGTGATAATGACCTCAATTAAAATGGATTGCCAGGGGATATTCCCATGTGATTATTCTAATATTTTGATTTTTGACACAGAAGAAAATGAGAGGCAGATTACAGATATTTGTAAAACAGTGAATGGATGAAGTAGAATATTCTTTGGATTTATGGATGGAGATGATCATCACATATCTTCAATAGGTGAAGAAAAAAATTTTGGGGGTGATAATAGCAGTGCTTCTTGGAACAGAATGGTGAAAAATGGGGCCTCCCTCATAGTAATATAAGCGTTGCAAAGATGGTTATAAAGTGCTTATGTAGGTAAAAGAAATTACACATGTTTACTGGATTTATGGAGCTGTATCAAGAGATGAATTGGTGAGAACCAATTTAGATCTCATGGGCATGTGGAATCAAAACCATAATGATCTTAGTAAGGAGTTGGGCTTGGGTATGTGTTGAAAGTTACGTAAATGAGGGGAAGAACTATAAAAATCTGCATAGATGTTATAAGAAAGATCTAATATTTTTGTTGAACAGTGATCAGTGATTAATTAGGATCTGACTTGTTGGTTATGGCTATGATTTATTAACAACACAAGCAACAAGCTTATAGTATTGCCTACCTCTATATTGGGACATCTGATGGAAACATCCATGCAGCGGAACCTCTCCTAGGTCATCTTCATGCGAACATGGTATTTTATCCACTGATTATGCACCAAAAGGCTAAAAAAAGGAAGTTATTTGTGGGCATGAGTTCCTGAAAGTGCTCCATTAATGATGATGTTATATCATTGCACTGAAACTGTCAAAATTTAATGGCTTAAGACTCAAGATTTAAGGATCAGCTTAATTATTGCATAAACAATTAATTTTCTGTATCAAATCTTATTCAGTGTATATCATTAAAGTTATACTGTTTGCTTTAGATGCATAGCACCTCATTGTTAATTAATTGCTACTAGCAAAAAGTTGTTTCTTTTCAAGTGAAAGAAAGCTATTGAAGTCTCAATTAGCTACTGGAACTTGCTTATTTTGTTTGTACCAGCTAGATGGTTTGCACTGGCTGGAGTAAAATTAAGAACTTGGAATGGATATTATCAGCAAGGATTTTATTTACATTTATGATTTGCTTCATTCACATCAATGAAGTTGAAATCTCCTTATCTGATGATTCTGGTTGTTGCTGTTTCCATATGCTATTTATCAAATTATCATGAGATATCTCTACTAAATATAGGTTCTTTTCTGGCTGTGTACTGCTTACATCAAAGAACTTTTAGGGATTATTCCTGATGGATGGAGGAAACATGATCCTAAAAGTTAAGATTGTTTGGAAAACTGCATGCTCTTGAAGTACTGATGAAGTGACATGAATCTTCTTTTATATGGAAATGGTAGGTGCAAGTTAGTGTGATCGATGTCTCCACTGATAAGAAGAAAATAGCAAGTTTGGAAGACATTTCTTTTGTGAGCAGGGAGGATGTTCTTTCCTGCTATTTTGGTATTGAAGGGCATTCTCCTTACAAGCTTCCAGATGACAGAGGTGAAGCAATTGCAATAATGAGCAAGGCTCTTCGGTGTTTCCTAAAGAAAGCTCATGAAGATGGCATCCTTGTTGGAGCTATAGGCCTTGGTGGCAGTGGGGGAACTTCCTTGATTGCTCCTGCATTAAGATCTCTTCCTCTAGGAGTGCCTAAGCTCATTGTCTCTACTGTGGCTAGTGGTCAAACTGAACCTTACATTGGGACATCTGATCTCACACTGTTTCCATCAGTTGTCGACATCTGTGGGGTCAACAATGTTAGCAGGGTAGTATTGTCTAATGCTGGAGCAGCTGCTGCTGGAATGGTTATTAGAAAATTGTTGATATCTGATGATCCTAGTGAAATGACTAAGAAACCGACTGTTGGCATAACTATGTTTGGAGTTACAACTCCATGTGTAAGTGCTGTGAGAGAAAGGCTGATGAAACATGGGTTTGAGACACTTGTATTTCATGCCACTGGAGTTGGTGGCAGAGCTATGGAAGATCTTGTCAGAGAAGGCTTTATACAGGTACAATCATCATATAATGTTGCATTGTAGAATTTGAAAATGTTAACGTGCTTGCTTTCACATGTCAGCTTCTTTCTTCTATGGATCTGGGCCATCAGAATATTCATGTTTGCTGTTTGATAAGGCTTTATTGGCTGCCAGCCCTGCTTATAGGCTTAAGTGGCTAGCACATTTGTGGGCTTCATCTAACTTCCATTGGCTTTTTCTTGCATTTAAGATTTGGTTTATCTAACTATTTTTTTCTATTGGATGGATGTAGGGTGTCCTGGACATCACAACAACTGAAATTGCTGATCATATTGTTGGTGGTGTCATGGCTTGTGACGATACACGATTTGATGCCACAATAGAGAAAAAGGTCCCTTTAGTTCTTAGCGTAGGGGCCTTAGATATGGTTAACTTTGGAGCAAAACATACGATACCTTCCATCTTTCAACAAAGAAAGATCCATGTACACAACGAGCAGGTTTGATCTCACTTTCTTCAAGTTCTTATATTTTTTATGAGTAGTCCGCTGCTCCACTTTTGCAGATAGACAAGCTTGCTGGGTGCTTTCCTGTTTCTGATTTCTTGATCTGAAAAATTTTATCTCCACATGCATCTGCTGATGGTACCCTATCATATGAATATGAGTACCATTGAATCTGATTCATCTCCTGTTTGATGATTCTTTGGTTAAATGGAATTTTAGAATAATTGAAGGCCAAGGTTCCATCGCTCTGTTACAGAGTAAATTTGGTTGAATTTGTGTCAGACCATTTCTTTCTATAATGCTTGTTATATACCTTTTTATTTTCCCTTGCATGAGAGTATATGGTACAAGAGCACAAAAAAAAGAGCTTATCAAAAGGAGAAGCCAGTTTTTTTTCCTAAATAGAAAGCTAAGAGCTCAAGGTTCATGCATATAAAAGTTTGTAGGTGACTAATCGAGACATGTCCAGATAATATTTTCTGTCTTTTGTGATAGCTTAGCTTGAGAGAAAATTCACATTACTAGGTCTGTTAGAGGATGGGTAGATTAGTAAAGCGAGGGCTTCTCCTGTGATTTTGATGTTTGGAGGGGTTATATGGGAATTAAACACCATTAACCTTGTAAATGGGAAGTTTTATCAATTTTTCATGGTGATTCATTGCATGCATGCTGCTATCTTTTAAGAAGGCTTGGCTGATGTATGCTTAGAGATTGATTCCATTATTAATTCTGTTATATCTATAATCTGTTTCTGCTGGTCTAAACATCCAATGTTAATTGTTCTACTTACTAATCATCTAAAGAAGAACTACACCTGATTATTCCAATCCTTAAGCTCATATGACCATTGGTTTTGTGTTGACAATAATTTATTTTAGATGTTAATGTTTCTCGTTCTTTGGAGGCGATTTTTGATCCTTAACCAGGCATTGAGAAGTGGAGCTAACAATGTCAACAATTTGCAGGTTTCTCTAATGCGAACTACCGTGGAAGAGAATAAGAAGTTTGCCAGGTTTATAGCTGAGAAAATGAATAAATCATCATCAAGGATTTGTGTTTGTTTGCCACAGAAGGGTGTTTCGGCTCTTGATGCACCTGGGAAGCCATTTCATGATCCCGAGGCCACATCTGCTCTTATAAATGAATTAGATAAACTTGTGGAGAAATGCGAAGAAAGAAAGGTTTTTTTTTTTCAATATTTAAGTGAATGTTTCTGTACACCACACTTGCATGATCTTTGTTGCAAGTTTCATTCACAACCTGTATATGTATACCATCTCAAAATTAAATCGTTGTTTTAATAGGTGAAGATATTTCCACACCATATTAATGATCCCGAATTTGCAGACGCCTTGGTTAACTTATTCTTGGAGATGTATACCAATTTCTCTAGAAAGACAATTCCACGACAAAATGCTAGTTTTGAAGAGAGGCAAAGCATAAATAAGGAAAGAAGTACTTCAGATGACCAAGCCATTTGGCGAACTCCAATAGACTTTCCCGATGCGAAACCAGGTATTCAATGATCCTCTTTTTTTTTTTTTTAACATATTCTGCATTCTTTGGTATTAGTTAGTCTCATGAAACATACTCAATATTACAACTTATAGTGGGTATTTATTTGCCAACTGCCCTGACAGAAACTTTGCAGAGGACACAGACAATACTACACCAGTTAAAGCAACAGATAAGTAAAGGTGTGCCTATAATAGGGGCTGGTGCTGGGACAGGCATATCTGCAAAGTTTGAAGAAGCAGGTGGCGTGGATCTGATAGTCTTGTACAACTCTGGACGGTTTCGGATGGCAGGAAGGGGTTCCTTAGCAGGATTATTGCCATTTGCAGATGCTAATGCAGTTGTTCTTGACATGGCCAGTGAAGTATTGCCTGTAAGTTCTCTGTTATTTTTGTGAAACTGAGGAAAAGGGTCTGCAGGCTGCTGGCACTTTTGCAGCTTAGCTGGAAATAGTTCTATTGAAATATTTGAAACAAATGGTTCACTTTCCATGCTTATATTTGCTATTTATAATGATAATCTGACATGTATAGGTGGTAAAAGGGGTGCCAGTTCTTGCTGGAGTATGTGCTACCGATCCATTTCGTCGAATGGATCACTTTCTAAAGCAGTTGGAAGCAACTGGATTTTCTGGGGTGCAGAATTTTCCAACAGTTGGACTGTTTGATGGTAACTTCCGCCAAAACCTAGAAGAGACAGGAATGGGCTATGGGTAGGCCACAAGATGTGTCGTAATTATGCACTTTTCTTGTGTTCATGCCATTATTACTAGCATTCTGCATTGGGCGGTATCTCCTAACCCAGTTTCTTATAGAGGGCTTTTTTTTATCTGCTAATTACCTGCACATTTGAGTATATCTCATTTCAAATGACAACAAGGGATTTTTTATCCATGGCTTCTGTCATGTTTATGTTAATAATTACCCTTGTAATCAGATGAAACCGCATTCACTTATCTCCCTAATGCTTTGTAATTCGGCTTTGTAATTCAAGTCACTTACTGCTTTTTTGGTGCCTTGCTAGCTTGGAGGTGGAAATGATACACAGAGCTCATAAAATAGGCTTCTTGACAACTCCATATGCGTTTAATCAAGACGAAGCTGTTGCAATGGCCAAAGCCGGCGCTAATATTATAGTGGCACATATGGGTCTAACAACATCCGGGTCTATTGGTGCAAAAACAGCTCTTTCCCTGGATGACTGTGTGCTTTGTGTTCAAGCTGTTGCAGATGCTGCAGTTGGAATAAATCCTAATATTATTGTTCTCTGCCATGGAGGTACTCTTCATAGATTCCTGAAAAAAAACAAACTTACAGCATAAAATTATAACAAAATAGAACATTTTCAGGCAGTTGTGCTTTTAGCTGTTTCCTTTTTGCTATAATTCATGTACATAATGGTTTTCTTGAACCTTATATTGAAGTAAAGATATATGTTTATCATATTTCCTTAACTTTTTATAGTATTAGAAACCAGCTCTTATAAAATAAGTTTCCATTTTCGTTGATAAATCTTAAGAGTGGATGGACAAAAACAAGTCATGGGTCTATTTTTCCACATACAACTGATCTTTGATGTTGTAGATAGTGTGGATGAATTTACCTGATGTAAAATGCATTTATTTAAAAAGAACAATGGGTGCAACATTGATCCAGACTTGCCTTTGTTAGTTATTGGCACTATTTGAGACTTGGGTTTTGTTAGCTATTGGGACTATTTGAGAAAATGTATGTGATGCAAGTAGCATATGACTTCAATACGATCAATGCACAAACTAGTTTGATGGAAAAATTAGGGGAAAATGCTCGCATAATTATATAAATAATATGCCAAAAGAGATATTCATGAAGTGTCTGCCTCTGGAAACACATGCCACAGGATAACTATTAATTATCTTTGGCATGCTAAAGCATGCCATCAAATTCATAAAGAAACAGGTTGAAGGCTGTCATTTTGATTGGAAAAAAAATCATCTTCAGTTAGATGTATTGAACCATAATTTAGAAGCCATGATTGCTCTAGATTCTGTCACCGGGCCAGAAAATACTCCTGTTTTGGATTGGGCATTTTACAAAAGTGACTGCACATTTTTATATTTGCTGGAACGCCTCCCCTCTTCCTTTTTTTTTCTTTTTTTGTGGAGCCGGCTACTTTTCAACTTTTCCGACTGAATTGCCTATGGTCTCATATTATGCAGGCATATCTGAGAGGATATGGTGCACATATCTAGAATAACCAATCAATGTGCACATTTAGGTCAAGCAAGTTTAGCAAGTTGTTCACATATAAAATAACTAGGTTCACAATTTGAACTATATCTGACCATCTAGATACATAGGTAGACAATTCATGGTAGTGCAATGCACATATTAGGCTAAGTAGTGCGCATACATTCATCAATGCACAAAATGTGGGTCAGTATATACATCTTAAGGGTGCACACTTTTTGCCAACTAATGTACATATTATAGAGTGCAAAATTTGATTATCAGATGTGTATACTCATGCAGTTGGGTCATGGGTATTTTGGTTAGAAAATTAAAAATTGGCCAATTTCACAAATTTTTAAAAAAGGGCTGATGTTACAATATAAAAATGTGAGCGAGCATTTTTGCAAAATGCCCCTGGCTTTTTGCAATTTATATTGTCCTATCAAATGTTGTGGGATGGCTTGGTGTCTATCTTTCCTCTCTGACTGGTTGTGGAGATAACAGCTTAACCAAATTTGAAGTTTCAGAGACTAACACATGATGGACATCAATTCAAAAGAGATTGGAATGAAATGCAAAAGCTTCATTGAAAAGAAATCTCAGAAATCATATTATGAGAAACTTCTCTTTGATCAAGCAACAAGAAGTATCTGTCCATCAGGTCAATAATTATGTATGAGCTTCTTTAATTTAATTTATTTCAAGTATTGGGAAATGATTCGTTGAGCATCCATGTCAATGCAACACAGTTTTGTCGAGATGCAACTATGTAGTGCTGATGTACCATGTCTTGGATATTTCTATAGTAAAAAAAATAGGGGTTTTTGAGCTGTGGCAATTGCAAGAAGCTTCTTTCTAGCTCTTATTCAGATAAGCTTTTCTTGCAAACGTACCGTTGGAAGGGATTGCTAAGTGTGTATTCTGATTTTTTCTTCAGGTCCTATCTCTGGTCCTCGAGAAGCTGAATTCATTCTAAAGAGTACCAAGGGGGTTCATGGGTTTTATGGTGCATCTAGCTTGGAGAGGCTGCCAGTTGAGCAAGCTATTACAAACACTGTCAAGCAGTATAAATGCATTTCCATAAAGAGAGATTAAATCCGTTTTGCACTAAATTTCTTGATTGTATCCCTTATCTGTAAGGCTGTGTGTATTTCCATATCGTAACATGGAAAACCTTTTATTTGACGTTATTTCCACTTACAATGTTAAAGAAATAAAGATGGCATAAATCTTGCAAAATGCACTTAGTGCATCTGTTATGTCAAAGTGTTTTCTTGGGTGGAAGCAAGTTTTCTAATTAAGTAAATTATATATGATTATCTAATTTGAAGGAAGTTTTTAGGTCTCTGCTCCACGTGATCATGCTCGTAATAGGAGGTTTTGGGCTGATTCCGGTTTATTTTATGGAATATCATGCAAGTCAACCTTGGAATAGAATGCTGTATTTATGAAAGACATCTATTTAGAGAGACGACTGATTTATTCGGTTTGCTCCTGGGTTTTATCTGTTTCTTTTACGCCGACCAGCTAGACGGTGGAATGCTTGGAAATGTTGTAGCGGTGGTTGCTGCCATGACGGCTCTGGGATTGGTGGGGCCTCCGGATGCAGCTTGGCTTACATCGGTGGCATCAGCAGATGTGAAGATCTGGGATGGAGAAGGATCTGTTGGAGAAGTTCCGGATGGCAGCCCATCCAATCATCGGCCGGTAATCAGTGGCGGTATCGGCCGCGACCAGAGAAGGATGGAGCTTCGGAGAAGGGAGGAGTTTCTGAAACGCTTTTGGGCCAAGGCCGCCACTTACAATAACAGGTGTGAGCAGAAGAATACGCATGTACATGCATGATTTTTAACAAATCTCGTGTTAGTAAGTGTGAATAGATACTTACAATAAATATGATCTGGTCGAAGATCTGCTAATTACATAGGATCGAATGTACGAAAATAATTTTTTTTCTAAATCTGATCAGATTGAAAAAAATTATATATAAATAATAAAATAATATTCATTCAAATTCTTAGGATCACTTCACACCCTCAACTAACTATATAAATAGGTTTTAATTGTAAGAATATAATCATGCTCTACATTACTAACATAATTTAATATGAAGAGAGGTTAGATTTTGATTGTAAGAATATAATAATATCATACATTAATAATATAATTTAATATGAAGACGTGTTCTTTTCAAGTGGCACAACAAAACTCATTTGAGAAGCTGAGTTGGCAACACTCCAATACTTCTTTATAGAGTATTGTTTTATATATATATATATGTATGTATGTGTATACATACATATATATATATATATATATATATATATATATATATATATATATATATATATATATATATATATATATATGTATGTACGTGTATATATATATATATATATGTATGTACGTGTATGTATATATGTATGTATGTATGTGTGTGTATATATATATATATATATATATATATATATATATATATATATATATATATATATATATATATACATACATATATATATATATATATTATTGGGTATAAAATATCCACAGCCGGAACCCACGGCGGAACCGCCATCAGCAAGTGCAGCTCCGTCCGGGCTCCTACGGGAGCCGGGCTCCACCGCCATCAGCAAGTGCAGCTCCGCCCGGACTCCTACGGGAGCCGGGCTCCACCGACGACATCAGCGCAGCTCCCTCCGGACTCCTACGGGAGCCGGACTTCGCCGCCAACATCAGAACAGCTCCGCCCGGACTCCCACGGGAGCCGGGCTCCGCTCTCAGTATCAACTGCTGGTAAGCTCAATCCGGACTCTTATCAGAGCCGGACTTCACCCTTAACTTTGTTTGCAGCGCAGCTCCGCCCGGACTCCTACGGGAGCCGGGCTCCACCGACGACATCAGTGCAGCTCCCTCCGGACTTCTACGGGAGCCGGACTTCGCCGCCAACATCAGAACAGCTCCGCCTGGACTCCCACGGGAGCCGGGCTCCGCTCTCAGTATCAACTGCTGGTAAGCTCAATCCGGACTCCTATCAGAGCCGGACTTCACCCTTAACTTTGTTTGCAGCGCAGCTCCGCCTGGACTCCTACGGGAGCCGGGCTCCACCGACGACATCAGCGCAGCTCCCTCCGGACTCCTACGGGAGCCGGACTTCGCCGCCAACATCAGAACAGCTCCGCCCGGACTCCCACGGGAGCCGGGCTCCGCTCTCAGTATCAACTGCTGGTAAGCTCAATCCGGACTCCTATCAGAGCCGGACTTCACCCTTAACTTTGTTAGCAGCGCAGCTCCGCCCGGACTCCTACGGGAGCCGGGCTCCACCGACGACATCAGCGCAGCTCCCTCCGGACTCCTACGGGGGTCGGACTTCGCCGCCAACATTAGAACAGCTCCGCCCGGACTCCCACGGGAGCCGGGCTCCGCTCTCAGTATCAACTGCTGGTAAGCTCAATCCGGACTCCTTTCGGAGCCGGGTTTCACCCTTAACTTTGTTTGCCGCGCAGCTCCTCCCGGACTCTTACGAGAGCCGGGCTCCGCCGCCGACAGCAGTTGCAGCTCCGCTCGGACTCCTACGGGAGCCGGACTCCGCCATCAACATCAGAGCAGCTCCGCCCGGACTCCCACGGGAGCCGGGCTCCACTCTCAGTATCAACTGCTGGTAAGCTCAATCCGGACTCCTATCGGAGCCGGGTTTCACCCTTAACTTTGTTTGCCGCGCAGCTCCGCCCGGACTCTTACGAGAGCCGGGCTCCGCCGCCGACAGCAGTTGCAGCTCCGCCCGGACTCCTACGGGAGCCGGACTCCGCCATCAACATCAGAGCAGCTCCGCCCGGACTCCTACGGGAGCCGGGCTCGGCCCACGACCCCTACCGCCAGGAGGACCTCACCCGCACCTCAACAGAAACTGGGCTCCGGCCGTTACCGAGCTTCAATCAACAGATCCACGACCCCTGACAGACCCTCAAAGCGGCCACGACCCTGCTCCACCTCCTGTGGCGGACTCCACGCAGTATCATCATTCCCTGACAAGCCGCAGCAGCCATAGCCGCCCTGCTCCACTTCCTGTGGCGGACTCCGCACAGCTCCACTATCCCCTGGCAAGCCACAGTGACGGCCACAAACCTGCTCCACCTCCTGCGACGGATACCATGTGATTCTCCTGACGACGGACGCTGCTCCACCCCTCATAACAGATTCCACGTGGCAAGTCGAGGTGATGCCCACGTGTCTGCTCCATTATCTTTCGCAATCATTTTCCCTGACTCTGGGCGGCCCACTACCAGGCGGTTACAAACGTCGCCATCAGTCCGTTGCCTCCCCCGCCTATAAAAGGGGGAACTCAGATACGTTATTCCTTAAGCTCTTTTGCCTTATCTCAAAACTTGCTAAACTCTCCGTTCGAGCACTCCATTCTTGTTGAGGCAGAGAACTGACTTGAGCGTCGGAGGGTCTTGCCGGAGCAACCCCACCTCCGGTTTAGACTTCCCTTGCAGGTCCCGGCGGCGACCGCGGCTTCCTCAACTCCAGCTTCTCCGACGCAGGCGGATTTCTGCACCAACAGGATTGGCGCTAGAGGAAGGGCTGTGTCTTCGCAGCACCCTTGTTCTTGAAGGAGCGCTCGACGGAGCCGTCTCCGGCCATCTCTCCGTCATCTACTCCTAATCCTCCCCCGCGAGATCGACACCCGATGCCTCCGCGCAGGGCGTCCACCCGGCGGTCCACGGCCTCTGCGGCCAGGTCTCAGGCTCCGGCCTCCCCTCCCGTCTCTCAGCCAGCTCCTCCTCCCCCTCCGGCGACGGCGGTCGGCGCGGAGCAGTTTGACTTGCTGGCGCAGCAGGTCAAGGGCCTCGTCGAGGCCGTACAGGCAATGCAGCAGCAGCCGCCGCAGGCGTCAGCGCATCCGGAAGGGGCATCTCCGGAATGCCAGAACCCGACGGTGGGGCAGGCCACCTGGGCCAGCCGCCCTGTCCTTCCCGGGAAGGCGAATCCAAGGGTGGAGAGCCCTCAATCGGACCACGACTCCACCCCTGGGAGATCCCTGCCCCCGTTCTGCCAAAGGACCCTCGAGACTCGGAGTCGAGAGGACTTCCTGGACCGGAGGCTCCAGGAGATGAACCGGCGGATCGAAGAACTCCGCCATGCACCTCCCGCTTACGGTGAGGATATCTGCACTGACCCTCCCTTCTCCCAAATGATTATGCAGGAACCGATCCCGCCGAATTTCAAGCTCCCCCAGTTTGAAAGCTACGACGGGATGTCGGACCCGGTGGACCATCTGGAGGCCTTCCGAACGATGATGCTGCTTCATGGTGCTCCCGACGCCATCTTGTGCCGGGCTTTTCCGTCTACTTTGAAGGGAGCGGCAAGGAACTGGTACTCGGCCCTGAAGCCGGGCACCATATTCTCCTTCGACCAAATGAGCCACCAATTCGTGGCCCATTTTGTCAGCAGCCGACGTCCCCGGAAAGGTTCGGAGTCCCTCATCAACATCAAGCAGAGGGAAGGGGAGTCCATACGGGCCTACATCAACTGCTTCAACATCGCGGCGTTGGAGGTCCGGAACTTGGACCAGTCGGTTGCCATGGCCGCCTTGAAAGGTGGCCTTCAGAAGAATGATCTCTTGTACTCCCTGGAGAAGAAGTACCCCAGGGATTTTGCTGATCTACTGGCTCGGGCTGAAGGATACGCCCGAGCGGAAGAGGCCTTCAAGATGAAGGATGAAGAGACGGCGAGGGAGCGTCAGGCGGGAGATTCTGGTAAGCCCGCAGTTGAGAAGAGGCTAAAGGAAGCCCGGCCTCGCTCTCGGTCCCCTCCTGGACATAAGCGCGCCCATACTCCTCCCCGGGCACGCAGGCAGAGGAGCCCGGACAACAGGTTTCGGCGGGGTTCCCCGCCAGGAAAGTTCCGCAGCTACGCCCCCCTCAACGCCTCGAAGGCCCAGGTACTGATGGAGGTCAGGGAGCTGCTCCCTAGGCCGGAGAGGATGCGCACGCACCCCGGGAAGTGCAACCCCAACAAGTTCTGCCTCTACCACCGCGATCACGGCCACGACACCGAAGAGTGCATCCAGCTCCAGGACGAGATCGAGGAGCTCATCCGGCGAGGTCGGCTCGACAGATTCATCCGCCGCCGGCCTGAGGGTAGAGGAGACCGGCCAAGAGCCCTCCCACCGCCCGAACCGCAGAAAAGGGAGGAGCAGCCCGGGGACCGGCCTCCTATCGGGACCATCGACTCCGTCGCCGGAGGGCCTCAAGAAGGAGCGGGAATACTGTAAATGTATCGCTTACTATTTCGCTTTGAATCTACCTTTCTTTTTAGCTAACATGCTCTTCCCACCTAGCATGGATGTATTATGACCGGATATGATTCCTCCAAAAGCACGGCCATGTCAGGAACAGGAGGAGAACCTCGTCCTGACATGAGCAAGGTCAAAGGCCCGGTTCTTTTAGACCGGATGGGGGGAGAGGCCTTACAACGCCCTAATGTGCCCCACAGCCCTGTTAGGGACAGGAGAAAAACCTCGCCCTAACTTGAGCAAAGTCAAAGGCCCGGTTCTTTTAGACCGGATGGGGGGAGAGGCCTTACAATGCCCTAATGTGCCCCCACAGCCCTGTTAGGGACAGGAGGAAAACCTCGCCCTAACTTGAGCAAAGTCAAAGGCCCGGTTCTTTTAGACCGGATGGGGGGAGAGGCCTTGCAACGCCCTAATGTGCCCCCACGGCCATGTCAGGAACAGGAGGAGGACCTCGTCCTGACATGAGCAAAGTTGAAGGCCCGGTTCTTTTAGACCGGAGGGGGGAGAGGCCTTACAGTGCCCTAACGCGCCCCCACAAGCCAGGCTGATAACGAGAACCTCGCGCCGGCTCAAGCAAAATGGAAGACCCGGACTCCTACGAGAGCCGGGTTCCGTCGCCAAGGTAAACTTCACCCGGACTCCTACGAGAGCCGGGTTTCACCGCCCAGGTAAACTTCACCCGGACTCCTACGGGAGCCGGGCTCCGCCGCCCAGGTAAACTTCACCCGAACTCCTACGGGAGCCAGATTTCACCGCCCAGGGAAGCTTCGCCCGGACTCCTACAGGAGCCGGGTTCCGCCGCCAAGGGAAGCTTCACCCGGACTCCTACGGGAGCCGGATTCCGCCGCCAAGGAAAGCTTCACCCGGACTCCTACGGTAGCCGGGTTCCATCGCCAAGGTAAACTTCACCCGGACTCCTACGGGAGTCGGGTTTCACCGCCCAGGTAAACTACTCACCGGCCCAGGAAGCTTCGCCAGGACTCCTACGGGAGTCGGGTTCCGCCGCCAAGGGAAGCTTCGCCCGGACTCCTACGGGAGCCGGGTTCCGCCGCCAGGAAAGCTTCGCCCGGGCTCCTACGGGAGCCGGGCTCTGCCGCCAAGAAAGCCGGGCTCCATCCGCTACTTCGCCAGCAAGGGTTAAGAATGGTGGCGAGGCTTGGCCACATGATGAGATCGGATGGAAGGGAAGAGTCCCTTCCCACGATGACCTCTAAGCCAAACAGGCCAAACGACGAGAAAGGGTCAACGAACGACAATATTGGTGCTATGCGCGGACAAGGTAACACAAAATGCTTTTTTCTCATTTTCGATATATGTACTACAGGGCCAGGACGGCCAGAGAAAGAGGGACAAAACGACAAGAAAAGAAAAGGAGGCAGCTACAAAAAGGGGGTGACTACAAAAGAACTCTAAGGAGGTCCTGCTCCCTCTAACCTAGGGTGATCACCTCCATCCCTCGACCAGGACTGCCTCAGGCCCTCCACTGTTTCCTCTAGTTCTTCCTTCTTTTGCAGCATATCCTGGAGCGCCTGACGAAGTCGCCGGCTCTCAGCCTCCGCTTCCCGATGCCACTTCCGCAAAACTTTGGACTCCGCCTCTGCGTCCGCGACGGCCTTCCGCTCGAGTCCCAGTTGGATTTTTACTTGTTGAAGTTCGGCTATCTTCTCTCCAAGGGAGACAGAAATCCCTTCGACAGTGCCTCTCAGGGCTTGGAGCTCTTCGTTATCTTGGGCGTTAGAAAGCTGCGCCCTAGTAACCAATTGCCCCTGGAGACGAATCACCTCGTCCGCCGATCGACGGAATCTCCCCTTGTACTCTTCTACCTGCCGGCGCCAGCTGGCCCGCTGCACGTCGTGGCTCACCTCAGCTTCTTGAAACTGCCTCTGGAGGTCGAAAACTTTTTGTGACCATATCTGCTCATCCCGCGCTGTGAGCCGGGATGAGTTCCCCTCCAGTTGGCCGATCCTCCTCTTTGCAGCTGATAGCTCCACCTTAAGGGCACTGATCCTGGCTTCTTGAGCCCAAGTTCGGTCGCTGGCGCTCTTCGTGCATTCTTCGAGCTCCTTCGCGAAGTTCATCTTCCTCCGGCTGTAGTCCATGATTGCCTTCACTTGGAGACTCCTGAAGTGGGCGGCCTCAGCGGCAGCCTCGGAATAGCATTTTTTCGCCTGACGGAGCTCGCCCTCCGACTTTTTCAACTTCTTCGTCAGGTGGAGGACCTCCTTTTTTAGCCATTGGATAGTTGACTTCAGCGGGACCCCAGGGGCAAGGGAAGTGCTTCGGCGGGACACTGCCATCGGAAGATGCAAACGTCAGAGACCAACTCATTACAAGAAGAAAGGCAGAAAAGAAGAAGCAGGGGAAGGAAAGGCCATCCACAATAAGAAGTTCGACTTTATTGATTAATTTTGAAGACAAGCGGAAAGGAAATATGGCGACAAAAGAAAGATACAAGGTCGGAGGTCTCAGACCTCGGGGGCAGGGGGTGGAGAGCCCGGCGCGGGGGGTGCGACTGCGGCAGCGGCGGACGAAGGGGCGGCCTCGTCGTCAGACTCCTCCAGAAAGTCGAGTTCAAGGTCGGGGTATCTGCTGGCCACCCTCTCTCGGCAGAGCTCGAACCCCTTGGTGAACGCCTCCAGGCCGAACTGGACGTTCAGCTCCCTCATCTCCGCGGAGGTCTTGAACTCCTCCACCGCAAGGGTCCTGGCCTCCGAAACCAGAACCGGAGTTTGCTCGGCCAGATGGGCGACCTCGGCCTCCGCCTTCCTTGCCGACTCCTCCAGGCTTCGCCTCTCCTCCTCCCGGACTCGTCTTTCCTCTTCCCGGTCTTGTCTCTCTCTCTCCAGGGCCTCCCGGAGGGCGGCCACCTCGGCCGTCTTCGCTTGAAGACGAGCAACCTCGTCTTGGCAGCGCTCCTCCGCCCGAAGAAGATCCCTTCTCGTGCGGCCCGACGCCTCGACATAGGCGAAGAGCTGGTGCCCGATCTGCAAGGACAGATGGAGAATTACAACAAAGACCGAGCAACTGAGCAAATAAAAATCCGCTTACCTCAAGAAAGGACCCCAAGGTGTCCCAGGCCCGCTGCTCGGGATCAGCACGGTCGATCCTCTCCACGACATCGGGCAGAATACAACCATCGAGCAGCCGACGGATCAGAGCCTTGTCGTTGAAGGGGTTCTCCGATCCCCCCTCGGAGCAGACGGACTCGTCTGCGGCGGCTCGGTGGCTGCTCGGCCTGCGGGCCACCGATTTTCTCCTCCTCCCCGCGGCGGGCACCTCCGCGGGGCGGACCTCCGAAATGGGACCTCGGTCGGCGGGCTCCTTGGGGAGCCCGGGGGGCCGCTGGCTCGGCATCCGAAGGAATGTCGATTGCCGGAGTAGCCTGGACGGGCACGGCCAAGCTCGTCTCCTCCACCCTGGCCCTCTTCGCCGAGCCAGAAGTCGCCGCGCCCTTCCTTTTCTGGGCTCTCATGGCCTTGGCGAGCATCCGTGTAGCTTCGGCGTCCATTGCTAAAAAAAAAAAAAAAAATAGGAAAAGAAAGAAGAAGGAAAAAGCGGCACCAATCAGTCCAAAAAAAAAAAAGAAAAAAAAGAAAGGAAGAAGAAAGAAAAAAGAGGAAAAAGGAGAGAGAAAGAAAGAGAGGGAAGAAGAAGACAAGAAAAGGAAAGACGTATACTTGCTGGATCCTGAGGGTTCAGGCCGATGTTGAAGAGAAGCTGCTCCCTCAGTAGGTTTGGAAGGGAAGGAGCGGGGTAACTCAGGAGCTTCTGGGCGGCCTGAAGGTCGTCCTCTCCCAGGCTGGGAGCCCGACGGACGGAATCCCTCAGAGACCCCCAAGGGGGCAGGCACAGTTCCAGGGTCGGACAGTAAATGAAGAGAAATTTTCCCTTCCAGTTGTGAATCGAAGAAGGGGCGCCCTTCAGCAACCCTTCTTACCGAACTGGGGGGAGAAGTACCACCAGTCCTTCGCTGAAGGATGGCGCTTGAAGGTGTAGAAATGTCTGAACAGGGAGAGGGAAGGCTGGACCTCGGCTATATGACAGAGGGAGAGAAACCCTATCAAAAACCTAAAGGAATTCGGGGCGACAGAGGCGAGAGAAATGTCTAAGAAACGAAAGAAGGCGGCAACAAAAGCAGGAAGCGGAAGCCGGAGTCCGGCACGGAATGCCTCCTGGTACAAACAAAAGCGACCAGGAGGGGGAGCGCTGGCCCGGTCAGAGGGGCCAGGAAGCTCCAGGTCGTACTCTGAAGGGATCCCGTACCGAGCCCTTATCAGAAGAAGTTCGTCCGGAGTCAACGAACAAGGAATGGCGCCCGTGCGAAAACCGGGCGAGACCCTGCCCCGAACGCGGGTTCGTCCGCAGAGACAGGGGCCTGGGGGTTGGAAGCAGAAGAACTCCCAGAACTTACGGGGGCAGAAGAATCGGAAGACATTTTTCTTTGGGGAGAACCAAAAGGACCCTAAAAAAGCAAGCCGAGAAGGGAGGGAGACGCCGGAGGTCAACTCAGGAGAAAACACAAAAGAAGTGGAAGGAGGAGAGGACCCTAGGCGGTAAGAAGAGGAAGGTGGGCACTAACCTATCTTGCTCTGGGGGCCTGGGGAGCGAGAAACGGAAGGCGCCTACAGCTCGAGAGGGCGTTCGCTAGGGCAGACTCTCGGGAGATGACAGACGCCAGTAAGAAATCAGGAGCGGAGTGGGGCGCCTGAAGGGGGAGGACGGGTTTAAATAGACCCTGGGATCCGGCGCCATAATGATCTCGAATCCCTCCGGGCCAGTCCGCATCCGACACGTGTCCCACTCCCCGTGGCAGACGGCTGAAGCGGCTGGCGGTTGGCAGGGTCATAATTGCGCCGTACCTAGGCCAGCGTACCTGCGGGGTATTCGAAGCGTCCCCTCGTACCGCCCAACTTGAAAGACTCCGGCACGCGCTCATTTAATACCAAAATATCTGGGAGCGGCGGGGCGCGGGATTCGAAGGGACGGTTCCGGCTGTACTTCTGTGTACTTCCTTCGTTTGAAATTCAAAACTCGGATGTAGGGGGACTGGTGTTGGGTATAAAATACCCACAGCCGAAACCCACGGCGGAACCGCCATCAACAAGTGCAGCTCCGTCCCGGGCTCCTACGGGAGCCGGGCTCCACCGCCATCAGCAAGTGCAGCTCCGCCCGGACTCCTACGGGAGCCGGGCTCCACCGACGCATCAGCGCAGCTCCCTCCGGACTCCTACGGAGCCGGACCGCCGCCACCATACAGCTCCGCCCGACCCCACGGGAGCCGGCCCGCCTCAGTATCACTGCTGGTAAGCTCAATCCGGACTCCTATCAGAGCCGGACTTCACCTTACTTTTTGCAGCGCACTCGCCCGACTCCTACGGGAGCCGGGCTCCACCGACGACATCAGCGCAGCTCCCTCCGGACTTCCTACGGGAGCTCGGGACTTCGCCGCCAACCATCTAGAACAGCTCCGCCCGGACTCCCACGGGAGCCGGGCTCCCTCTCAGTATCAACTGCTGGTAAGCTCAATCCGGACTCCTATCAGAGCCGGACTTCACCCTTAACTTTGTTTGCAGCGCAGCTCCGCCCGGACTCCTACGGAGAGCCCGGGCTCCACCGACGACATCAGAGCAAGCTTCGCCTCCAGGACCTACCTACGAGGCAGCCGGACTTACAGCTGCCACAACATCAGGAGACAGCTCCGCCCGGCTCCCACGGGAGCCGGGCTCCGCTCTCAGTATCAACTGCTGGTCAAGCTCAACCCGGACTCCTATCGGAGCGGACTTCACCCCTTAACTTTGTTTGCCAGCGCAGCTTCCGCCCGGACTCCTACGAGAGCCGGGCTCCACGCCGCCCGACAGCAACTGCAAGCTCCACCCCGGACTCCTACGGGAGCCGGACTCCGCCATCGACATCAGAGCAGCTCCGCCCGGACTCCTACGGGAGCCGGGCTCGGCCCACGACCCCTACCGCCAGGAGGACCTCACCCGCACCTCAACAGAAACTGGGGCTCCGGCCGTTACCGACTTCAATCGACAGATCCACGACCCCTGACAGGCCTCAAAGCGGCCACGACCCTGCTCCACCTCCTGTGGCGGACTCCACGCAGTATCATCATTCCCTGACAAGCCGCAGCAGCCATAGCCGCCCTGCTCCACTTCCTGTGGCGGACTCCGCACAGCTCCACTATCCCCTGGCAAGCCACAGTGACGGCCACAAACCTGCTCCACCTCCTGCGACGGATACCATGCGATTCTCCTGACGACGGACGCTGCTCCACCCCTCATAACAGATTCCACGTGGCAGTCGAGGTGATGCCCACGTGTCTGCTCCATTATCTTTCGGCAATCATTTCTCCTGACCGTGGGCGGCCCACTACCAGGCGGTAACAACGTCGCCATCAGTCCGTTGCCTCCCCCACCTATAAAGGGGGAACTCAGATACGTTATTCCTCAGCCCTTTTGCCTTATCTCAAAACTCTGCTAAACTCTCCGTTCGAGCACTCCATTCTTGTTGAGGCAGAGAACTGACTTGAGCGTCGGAGGGTCTTGCCAGAGCAACCCCACCTCCGGTTTAGACTTCCCTTGCAGGTCCCGACGGCGACCGCGGCTTACTCACTCCAGCTTCTCCGGCGCAGGCGGGTTTTTGCACCAACATTTCCTATAAATAAAAGCTCTAGAATCCTCTAAGATACACAATCGACTCCTTGCTTTCTCCTCTTATTATTCTCCATTTTTCTAACTTGAGCATCGGAGGATCTTCATTAGAGAACGCTACCATTGAGGACTTCTTTGTAGGTGTTCGAGTGAAGCTCCAGTAGTAGTTCTATTCGACCACATTACTTCGGCGACCGACCTCAGGTGGGGGATCAAGAGCAACAATGAAATTTTTTAAGACTCCAAATGAAACTGGACTATACATGACTCAAGCTGATCATGGACTGGACTTGAACACTAAAAAATATCAAATATTAAATAAGTCCAATTCGAAGTATGACTAAAATTGAATATAATCCGAAATCCAAGATCCGACTCATGCTTAGCTTTGTTCATGATTAAGGGCCACCTTATGCTTTGTTTGTTTTGTTTATGGCTCATACTGTTAGATGTGTGCCCTAGATGTCAGATCGGCTGACACATTCCTGTACAGATCTAAACATAAATTTATAATTTTGACTATAAATGAATAAAAAGATTATTCTTCTATCGCATTGTGTACATTGTGTCTGTGATACATCCTTTGAGTTAGTGAAAATGTAAATTCATATTTTCAAGAGTTGAAAATTTAAGGCATGAATTTACATAACTAACTCATAAAAGCTTCTGACCATAGGATCATCACGAGAATGATGATCGATCTGGAAAGTTAGTGTACGATCGCTCCTTAGGGAAAGATGTGTCTTTGAGTCTACGGTGTGGAGACATCGGAGTGGAGTACAGATATTCGTTAGAATGAG
>NC_026005.2:22777046-22779546 GCF_000442705.2 Elaeis guineensis
ATCGAACTAAGTTATGAAAAATGATACAATTGGCCTGTACAAGTTAATACTGAAATACTAAGTTAGTTATCACTCACACAAGTGCTATAAAACTTTAAGTGTACTCTAAGAAAGCTTCTAAGTAGACTGACTACCGATTCTAATTCGAAGCTCATTACTTAGTAATACTAGAAAACTTCTTGAATTTCGATCTTAAATTAATTTGCAAAGGAAGGATCTTTTTGGAATATGATCTTATTTTGGTACATTGCTAAGGGACTAGCAATGATTAAGTTGGGGGGTGTGATTTATGTCACAAATTGACATAAAAAGTATCAATTAATATCTAAATTATCTAACTTTATTAAGAAATTGATACTTGTTATTATATTTTGCAGAAGAAGAGATCATCAATAAAAAGAACAAGGAAAGATGATTCCAACGGCGCAAATTTTATGCAAAACGGAGTTAAATTGACCCAGGAATTGAAGAATGAAGAAAGAAGACTCAATTGGGTCAAACCCGAGTCAAATCAGATCAAAATTGGTCAAAAATCAACTGATTTGGTGATCTGGTTAGCCGCCTGGTCCACAGCAACAGGCGCATGGACCATGGACCCATCGACGCACCATAAACCCCCTAAAACCTCTTAGTCCCACATCGGAAGTTTTGAAAACCTTATAACCCCCAAATGCCTATAAAAAGCCCCCAAAGGCCCTTGTTTTATGTATTCTTCCTTCCGATCAAGCTTGTAACCCTAGATAGTGGGATTTTTAGCTCTCTTTTCAAGCCTCGAGCTTTGAGGTTTTTGTAATAAATTTTTTTTATATATAAAATCTTCTTTTTATGCAATTTCATCTCTTTACATTATGCAATTTATTTTTCTTGCAATTAGGATAGTTTAATTTATGCAATTTAATTTTATGCAATTAGGTTAGTTTAAATTATGCAGTTTAAATTTATGCAATTAGGATAGTTTAATTTATGAAATTAGGATAGTTTATTTTTCTGTATTTAAATTTTGTGAGTAGATTTAGATCATGTCTAGCTAAGCATCCCTTCTAGGGTTTGCGATGAAGCTAGATCATGAGTAGGGATTTTACATAGGGTTCTTTCTTTTTCTTAGGATTTCTTTTTCTTCCTCTTTTGCCAAGAATTTTTGATGAACTACAGTTGGGTCAGAGTCCCTTCATAGTTCATGCTTGATTCAGTGCATAGGAGGAGAAAACCCTAAGGGATCCTAGTTACTACTCCCCTGTAAAGAATCTTGATAGGTTATCGTTGGGCCTTAGTCCCTTCATAATCTATGCTTGGGAAAGACAAGAGGAGTAGTCGTTAGGATCAATAAGAAAAATTTTAGGTAGAATTCCCTAATCTAGATCTAGTGGATTCAAAAACCCTAGATCCTTAGTCTTATTGTCTTTAGCAAACAACTTTTGACTTTCGATTTTTGTTAAAGCTCACTTGAGCATAGATTTGAAAATTATTTTTAAAACCAAGTCTCTGTGGGATCGACCCGTACTCGCTGGTCGTGCTACTCTGCACACCGTGCGCTTGCGGTTTTATTTACAAATTTTAAGATTTGCACATCAGAAACCCACCCAATCCTCACATCCTAAAGAAGTATTTTTGATTCTATTTCTCTCTGGTATCTCATGCTGAAGAGCTCTCTTCTTTTGGCATACAAAATTATAGCCTTTTTATGGTTGTCGCACAAACTAGATAAAACAAAATAAGGGCTAGAGTTTGTTGCAATTCAAACTCTTTTGAATTTCAATTTGACTCCAACTTTTTCTCACCCTTATCTAACTTAAAGAGGGACTTATCAGAGAAAATTAGGTATGAAAATTAGTTGAAAAGACCTCCTTTTCTCATACACAATAGACCCCTTCAAAAGCAGCAAATGTGTGGAAGGATATGGATAAGATTTTAAGTTGAAATTTAAACTAATTTGAATTCAATCAAAACCAATCAATTTCTATCCTTAATAGGTGATAAAAGAAGGATTATTTTTTAATTTTCTCATGTACAAACTAATTTTATGGTGAGAAAAGGCGTGATACAATTTAGGTGGTGCAAGGGATAGAGTCTTACTTATTTGGGACTCTAGGGTTTAACTAATTGGATTTCTTTCAAACCCAATCTAATTAGATCTAAATAAAATATGGTAAATCTAATTTAATTAAGCTCTTATAATATTAATTAAACTTGATCAAATCAATAAATTAATTGAGCCATAGATCCGATCAAATTAGGATCATTCCTCCCTTACCGATTAGGTCACCTCATAACCTAATAAGACTTGACTTGATTGAATCAAATTCAATTAATCTTGATCCAGACTTTAATGCTCAATCAAATTGAGCTAATTAGTGATCTAATCACTAATTAATTCTCTATTAAAGATAGAGTCTAAGTCTAGTGGGACTCTTCTCTAGAGTCCCTGTCCAGTGGGACTCTTCAGCAAATCCCCATCCAATGAGACTCTTCACCAGAGTCTCCGTTGACTGAAACTCTTTGG